>NW_025999894.1:1120490-1131624 GCF_001458135.2 Marmota marmota marmota | reverse complement strand
CTGTGATCCCCCCCCCCCCGATTTCTGTAAAGAACGTCATTAGTACTTTGATGAAGATTGCATTTGAATTTGGGTAGTTGGAACATCTCCCAATATGATAATGGGCGTTTTAGGATTCATTAAACGCAGAATATCTTCCTATCGGCTTGTGTCCTCTTGAATTTCTTTCATCGGTATCTTGATTTTCATGACAGAGATCTTTTCTTTTTTTTTACCTCCTTGGTCTGATTTACTTCTAAGTATTTCCGTTTGTTCATTTGTAACGATGGTGAGTGGGATTTCTTGATTTCTTTTTCATCTGGCTTGCTGTTGGAATGTAGAAGCACTGTGATTTTTGTATATCGGACTTATATTCTACAGCTCTACTGAACATTTGTCAGTTTTGCAATTGGTGATGTTTGAGATGGGGGTCCCACTATGTTTGGTGGGGGTCCCACTTCTGATCTCTATAACAGTTTTGACTTTTTTTTTTTTTAATTTACGATCCTACTGCCTGACTTCCCTAAAGTAACTAAGATCACAGGTTCTGTGCCATCCCTCCCAGCTCATTTATGAGTTCTGATTATGTTTCTGTGGATTCTTCAGGTTTTCCTATGTATGAGATCATGCCATCTGCAAATGAGGACAATTGAGTGACATTTCCAATTGGTATGCCTTCCTTTCTTCCTCTTACCTGATTGATCTGGCTAGTACTTCCGGTACCACATTGAATACAACAGGAAAGCGTAGACATCCTCGTCTCATTTTAGATTTTTAGGGGAAAATCCTTCAACCTTTTCCTTTTTGCTATATTAGCAAGGTTTGTCATGCACGGGTTTTATGGTGTGGAGATATCCATTCCTTCATGTTTGGGATTTTATTTTTGTTCTAGGTGCTGGGGCTGGACCCCAGGACCTTGTGCATGCTAGGCAAGTGCTCTGACACCGAGCCACACCCGTGAGGTACACTCCTTGTACACCTAATGCATGGAGAGGTTTTATGATCAATGAATTTAAATTTTTAATAAGTGCTTTTTTCTGAGTCTCTAGAGATGACCAAATGGATGTCCTTCCTTCTGTTATGTGACATATCACATTTATTGATTTACATAATAAATTTAGTATGAACCCAACTTGATTATGGTGAAGAATCTTTTGGATGTGCATTTGGATTCTGTCTTGCTAGTATTTTTTTTTTGGGGGGGGCACCATTTCTTCAAATGTTCTGCCCTTTTACCTCTCTTCCTTGTGGAACTCATGTCAGCGAGCGGTCCTACAGGCCCTTGAGAGTTAGTTCATTTTTATCCCAAGTCTGTTTTTTTTTTTTTAAATCCCTGTTCTACATATCAATAATTTCAGGTTCACCATTCCTTTCTTCTGCCTGCTGCTTAAATTTTCTGATAACTCCCTCTAGTGAGTTTTTTCATTCGGTCATTGTACTTTTCAGTTCCAGAATTTCGGTTTGGTTCCTTTTTAAAAATGAAATTTAAAAAAAAAGAGAGACTATTTTTGGAGCAGTTTCAGTTTCATAGCAAAATTGAGTACAAAGAGTTCCCATCGACTCTCATCCTGCCTCAAAACACAGGCTGCTTCCCCCTCTGTACAGAACGGGTACCTTGGTGATGGTCAACCCACTCGGGGGACACGCCACCTGGGGTCCACGGTCTACGTTCAGATCTGCTCTTGGCTGTGTATTTGTTTTAATTAGATACACATGACAGTAAACTGATCTTGACATATCACACATTTGAATCAAATGGGGTATAATTTCTCATTTTTCTGAGTATACAGTTTGCAGAATCACATTGGTCACACAGTCACCTATATACATACAGCAATAATAAAGTCTATTTTATTCTGCTGCCCTTCCTATCCCCCCTTCCCCTCCCCTCCCCTCCCATCTCTTCTCTCTACCCAATCTAATGTGATGCTATTCTTTTTTTTCTTTTTCCTCACATCATCATACATGTATTCTGTATAACAATGAGAATCTCCTTCCATCTTCCATGCAATTACCCTTCTCCCTCCCTTTCCCTCCCACCTCTCTTCCCTATCTAGAGGTAATTTTCTTCTCATGCTCTTCCTCCCTACCCTATTTTGAGTCACCCCCCTTATATCAGAGAAGACATTCGGCATTTGTTTTTTAGGGATTGCCTAACTTCACTTAGCATTACCTGCTCTAATGCCATCCATTTCCCTGCAAATGCCATGATCTTGTTATTTTTTAGTGCTGAGTAATATTCCATTGTATATAAATGCCATATTTTTTTATCCATTCATCCACTGAAGGGCATCTAGGTTGGCTCCGCAGTCTAGCTATTGTGAATTGTGCTGCTATAAACATTGATGTGGCTGTGTCCTTGTAGTATGCTGTTTTTAAGTCCTTTAGGTATAGTCCGAGGAGTGGGATAGCTGGGTCAAATGGTGGTTCCATTCCCAGTTTTCCAAGGAATCTCCATACTGCTTTCCAAATTGGCTGCACCAATATGCAGTCCCACCAGCAGTGTATGAGTGTACATATTCTTTTTTTATTCAGACATGGTCTTCCTATTTCCTTTAGGTCTTTGCCCATGATTTCCTTGAGCTACCTTGAACATAGTTAAAATCACTGAATCAACACCTTTGGCTGATGGTTCCAATGTACATCCAGCCTTCTGTGGAGATAACGTAATGTCAAGTTCTTCATCTCCTGTGAGCATTTCTAGGCTTGTGATGTTTTGGAGAACTGGACATTTTCAGTATTATGCTGTGGTAACTCTGAAAATCCGATTTCCCCCATTCCCCGGGGATTGGCTCTTGCTCATGAAGGACTGGAGCCGTCCACTTGTGACTTTTTTAAGCTCTTTTTTGCACACGGTATGTGTTCCTTGCTGTGCACAGTCGCTGATGTCTCTGCTCCTCTAGCTCGGTGGTCACCTGGGATCCTCACAAAGATTTCCTTAAGTGTCCTGCTCCCCAAAAGGAGAGGGGGTTACTATCTCCTTAAATCTCCCAGAAGCCACTTCAGCCCTGTGGGGTTCACCGTGGTGCTGGCCCCTGAGTGATCCAAACCAGCAGAGTCAGCAACCAGAACCCACAACCCCGATATCGTAAGGACCAGGGCCTTCTGGCCCAACCTGGCTCCAGCAAACGCTAACCAGGAACTTGGGCCATGCCCCCCCCCACTGCTACCTTCCAGGATTTGGGGAGCAGGGAATGGATGTCTTCTTCTGCTTCCTGCATCACCTCTTCTGGCCCCAGGTGCCCCAGGTCTTCTGTTGGCTGGGTTTGAGTTCTTTCCGTCTGCTGATTTCCAGCTGTTGAAGACGGAGGTGGAAAGAGTTGCTAAGGGGGACGTCACTCACGTTCTCCCGGTTAGAGAATAAGAAATGCTGGGAGTGGGCACGGGGGTGCACACCTGCAGTCCCAGCGACTCAGGGGACTGAGCGGGAGAATGGCAAGTTCAAGGCCAGCCGGGGCCACTTAGTAAGACCCTGTCTGGAAAGAAAAAAATAAATAAATAAAAGGGGGGCTGGGGATGCAGCTCCGTAGTAAAGTGCTCCTGGGTTCAGAGAAGGGAGAGGCAGGTGTCCTAAGAGCAGACAGAACATTTTTTATCAAAGAAGTAAGTGCTGCATCTCAGCCCGAGTACGTCCAGGCTGCCAAGCACCGGCGCAGGTGAGACTCGGAAATCGTGTGGGCACATAAAGCCAGACAGGAAAGTTCTAGAAGGGTGGGGATAAGAAGTTGGAAGAGCAGGACTGGAGATGCAGCTCCGTGCAGAGCATTTGCCTCGTTGGACCCCAGCATTGCAACAAATGAAGCAAAAAAAGCAAAACATTAGCGACCCCTGGGAAGAGTCTGAGATGGGAGGTGGCCCCAGGGAGTGGTCCAGGGTGCAGGGAACCAGCCCATCTCTCCCTCCACACTGCGTTGAAATGATACCATGTATCCATGGTCACCAAACTGTATGTGGAAGGCTTAGTGCACTTTGCACACGTCCCTGTCTGTGTTTCACACCACAGTAAATAAGAAAAAAGGGAAGGGAGGGAACATTGACGGAGTGTTTGCTGTAGGCAAGGTCGGCTTTAAAAAATAAATAAATAAATCCATTCATTTCATGAGCACTTACTATGCCCTAGGCACTCTCGAGGTCCTGAGGACCTAGCAATTCGGTCCAGACCCTCCCTTCCGCATGATGCCCATAGTTGGTGCAAGACACAGCACGAAAGGAAAGTTATCGCGGTGACAAGCAAAAGTGGCTTGTCACAGGGTCGGGGGAGTCAGAAAGGTCTTCCCTGAAAGAAAGAAAAAAAAAAAAAAAGCTTCAGAAATCTTGAGGATGGGGAGGGGTCGTGGGGGGCGGGGGAAGAAGAGCCTTTTATGTAACGGGAACAGCGTGTGCAAAGGTCCTGTGGCAGAAGGAGGCACAGCATGGAAGGAGGGCAGAGAGCACGGCCAAGCAGGGTGCGGCCGACGTGAAGGAGGGAGGGACTCTCAGAATAAGCATTTCGTAGATGGGGGAAACTCAAGCATGGAAAGGTGAGGTGGCACCAGTCAGTGCAGCTGGGATGGGGAGCCAGCTCTGCCTGGGTGCCCTCTGCCCACTGAGAGACTCAGGGACTGTCCCTGGGAACCTGGGTGAGGGAGGCCCCCTTGGCTCCACTCAGCTTGCCAGCCACCCTTATGCTCCCTACCTCTCAGCTCCGCAGGGCCTGTGGCTCGGGGTGGCTATGAGATCCTGCCCTGAGGAGAAGTACTGGGACTCCTTGCTGAACGGCTGCATGTCCTGCAAGCCAATGTGCAGCCAGCGGAGACCGAGCACCTGCGCAGCCTTCTGCAGTGAGTTCTGGGGCCTGAGCCCAGGGAACAGCTGGACCTCCCCACACCTTACTTCCCCCCCCCCAAGCTCCCTCTGGCCCCACGGCCGTCCGGAGGCTGAGAAATGGGGTCAGGGGAAGGAAATGCACCCACTCATTCATCAGCGATTCTTCACCCCCTCATTCGACCCTCGCCACTTTATTTATTTCTTAGTTTTCGGTGGACACGACATCTTTATTTTATTTTTACGTGGTGCTGAGGATCGAACCCAGCGCCCCGCGCATGCCAGGCGAGCGCGCTACCGCTTGAGCCACATCCCCAGCCCTTGAAAATTTTTATTATAGAAATGGTCAAACACGCAAAAACACAAGAGTTGACCCTGTGTCCCCGTTATCGGCTTAAAAAAATCATTAAAATTCTGCCTTTTTGTTTTCCGATCATTTTTTTTTGCTTGAATATTTTAAAGTGAATTTTAAAATATCATTTTTTACCTATAGATACTAGATCATGAATCCCTCACACACCAGGTCCCCTAAAACATAACCTCAACATCTTTTTTTATGTTTTTTTTTTTTTTTTAGTTGTAGGTGGACACAATACCTTTATTTTATTTTCATGTGGTGCTGAGGATCAAACCCAGGGCCTCACATGCCCTAGGCGAACATTCTACTGCTGAGCCACAACCCCAGCCCCTATAAATGGAATCTTTTTAAAAAAAAAAAAAAATTTATGTTTTTTTAATATTTATTTTTTAGGTGTAGATGGGCCTTTATTTTTATGTGGTGCTGAGGATCAAACCTGGGTCCTGCCCGTGCTAGGCAAGCAGCGCTCTACTGCTGAGCCACAATCCCAGCCCCTAAATGGAATCTTAAAAGAAAGTTTACTTGTGGAAATAAAAATATCCTCAGGCTTTCTAGAAGGTAAACTGATTGTCCCAGCTATTTTTCTTTTTTAGCAGTGTGGGGGCTGGAACCCGGGGCCTTGTGCATGTTAGGCAAGTGCTCCACCATTGAGCTGTGCCCTCAAGCAGCCCTTAAATAGAGTTCTCTGTATCCCCAGTGTAGGTTCTGTCAAGCTCTTGAAGGTCAAGGTGCTTGGGCTTTTAGTTTGCTTGGCTTCTGCTCCTTGGCACTGATACTTATTCTAGTGGCTGTCATTCCCATTTATTTTTAAAACCCACAAAATGCTACTAATGTGAGCTTTCCCACCTGTCTTCCAATCCCACCCTCCGCAACTTGCCAAAGAGGACTCCAACCTTTCCCCTCTGTTCCTTAGGCTAATTGGAGATATATTTCTTCTTGATGGGGTTTGGAAAAGGCAAGTAAAGAATGACAATTAAGGCAATTGAAGAATCTAGTTTATCACTTTTAAAAGAAAAGTAGAACATCTTCCTAGGCTTGAAAACTAAGAAATGGAATCTTTTTTAAAAATATATATATTTATTTTTTTTTAAAGAAGAGTCTTTTAAAGAATCTATAGGCCAAAGAAGAAGTAATAATGAAAAGAAAAAAAAAACATTTTGAACTAGATTCAGGAAAAACACTATGTATCAAAATGTGTGTGATGCAGCCACAGCAGCACTTGGAGGATCATTCATAGCCTTCCGTTTGTATAAATTCGATTTGTAAAAAGACTTGGATTATTCCGGGATTGCTATTTGAGTCGGACTGTGACTTTTTTTTTTTTTTTAACTTTGATGTCCTTTGAGATTAGACCCAGAGCTCCTGCAGGCCCATGTCACCCATCACTCCTTTCTCTTTCCCAGAGTCCCTCAGTTGCCTCAAGGAGCAAGGCAAATATTATGACCGTCTCCTGAAAGACTGCGTCAGCTGCACCCCCATCTGTGGTCAGCACCCCAAGCAATGTGAATACTTCTGTGAGAACAAACTCCGGAGTCGAGTGAACCTTCCACCCCAGCTCAGGAGGCCGCAGACAGGGGAGACGGAAACCAGGTCAGATAACTCAGGAAGGTACCAGGGATTGGAACACAGAGGCTCAGAGGCAGGTCCAGGTAAGCCTGTGGTGGGGAGGGCCAGAATGCATGGGAGGCTGGGCACCAAGCCTGATCAGAAGGGTCTGCAGGGCTGGGGTCGTCGTAGCTCCGTGGTAGAGCCTTTGCCTGGCACACGTGTGAGGTTCTGGATTTGATTCTCAGCACCGCACATAAATAAATAAAATAAAGGTCCATCGACGACTAACAAAAATATATTTAAAAAAAAAAAAAACGAAGAGTCTGCGATATAAGAAGCCCAGAGTCCAGGCAAATGGTCAGAAGCCAGGGTAGTCAACCCAGGATAGCAAAACAATTTAGATAAAAATTCCACAAGTGTGTGGGCAAGAAAGTAGCAGAAGAAATGGCGTGACTTGTGATGGAAGCTACTGAGGTTCTTTTTTAAAAAAAACTTTTCATCTATTTTTTATTTGTACGAATTAGTTATACATGACACTTTTTAATATATTTTAACTCACACGGAATTCTACAATTTATGGAGTACCATGTGATTTTTTTGGAGGGGTGGGTACCGGGGATTGAACTCAGGGGACACTCGACCACTGAGCCACATCCTCAGCCCTATTTTGTATGCTATTTAGAGACAGGGTCTCGCTGAGTTGCTTAGGGCCTCGCTTTTGCTGAGGCTGGCTTTGAACTCGCGATCCTCCTGCCTCAGCCTCCTGAGCGGCTGGGATTTCAGGCCATCCTCAGATGAACAAGTTTTTGAAACATGAGCAGCCCAACCTACGTGAGCACTGTGCCAGGAGGCCACCCAATCTCAGCCTCCGGTTAGGGACAACGGAGAATTCCTTTGAATGAGAAGGAAGAGATATTACTAACCCAAACAAAACATTATGGCCATCGTGAACATAGTGAGAAGAGTCTGCTGGGCAGCTGCTGAGGGCCAGGTGTCAAAAATAATCGAATCGATCCACCCAGCAGACACCTCGAGACTCCCTACCCTGTTGTGAGCACCCGAGACGACCTTGAGCTGCCCTTGACCTATCAAACAGCAGGCCCGAGTTCCCTTGAGAGTCACATAGCAAGTACGTGACAGAGTTGGGCTCTGTCCACTCTGCAACAGCAGGAAGACCCAGAGCAGGGCCCATGGGTGGGATCACTGATCCCTGAGGGTGACTGGTTGCCCTTAGGAGGAGGTGAGTTGCATCCTGCTTGGGACCACCAGCCAAGCCCCTTCACCAGAAGGTACTTGGGGCTTCATCTTGGCTTCAGGGCCAGAGCTCCCAGGATGTGTAGGGGGGGTGCATAAGGACCTGTTGGGAGGTCAGGAGTGGGGGGTCAGCCTTACTGGGCCTCACCCTGCAGCTTTGGCTGAACCGTGGTGTCACCAGGGGACACCACAGGCCCTCCCAGAGCCTCAGAGACTTGGTGATTCTCTTGCTGTCCCCTGTCCCTCCCTGCCCGGCATCTCTCTGGTGGCCTGCGGCTGAGATCTGTTCTGCTGTCTCCTCTCATATCTCTGTGGGCTGCCGGGGCAGGGGCCGGGCTGGTGTGGATTGTAAACAGGAAGTCGGGGCCACATGCACAGGGGACAGACCCAGATGTGGACCTACCGGAGGGGAGGGAGCGGAGGACACCAGGTGAAGGGTTGGTCTGTCCCCACCACCCGTACCCAGCACTGCGAGGCCCACCTCAATGGATTCCAAGATTCTCAGGCGGCCCACTCAGGACTGCCGTGCCTGGGGGAGGCCAGAGTCTCACGGAGGGAGAGACAACAGACAAGACTTACGCTAATGATAGACTAATCTCTATCCCAGTGGCTCAGGAGGCTGAGGCAGGAGGATCACAAGTTCAAGGCCAGCCTCAGCCCCTTTAGCAAGGCCCTAAGCAACTTCGTGGAGATCCTGTCTCAGAATTAAAAAAATTGACGAAAGGGCTGGGGATGTTGCTCAGTGGTTAAGCGCCCCTGGGTACAATCCCCAAAATCTACATATTATTTTTTTCTAGGGGGGACAGGAACGCAGTGATCCATCATCCACTTCTCTAGCAGGTCTGGTGATGACGACTTGCAGAGAAAAGAGGAGGGGGAATGAGACAGAACAGCTAGCAGCCAGGGGTGGCTGGAGATGGCACCGGGAGGGGTGATTGCCAGATGACAGAGGGATTCTCTTGCTGGGCTGGGGAGGCCGGTGTCCGGCTCGAGGCAGGGATGCAGCAACTGGACAAGAGAGTCAGAAAGGGGCTGGGAGGCGATCTTCCCGTTGCCTCTGGGGACATGGATGGCAGCAAGGGTCCCGAGTGAGAGGCTATGTCTGGCCACAGATAACAAGGACCTGAGTGGAACAGAGGTATGACATTAGGAGGTGGGGGAGGGGAGGCTAAGACCTGGGTGACCTGGGGAAGTTTCAGGACTGCTCCTTCCCAACTGTCCCCACCCATAATGCCCTCCTGGGGGCTCTCCCAAGGCTCAGGTGACTTTCCATTTGCTGTGTGTGTGTGTGTGTAGCACATGAGAACCAGCTGCCCTTGCAGGTGAGCTGGGTAGCTTCCTGTGGCTGCGGTGACCTTGCTCCATAGACCAAGTGACTCAAAACAACACAGGTGGACACAGCCACAGTTCTAGGGGCAGAAGGTCAGAACCCAAGGGCAAATGCCCAGGGCTGGGTTCTCTCCGTCTTCCAGCTTCAGGTAGCCTGCAGGCATTCCTGGGCTTGTGGCCCCATCATTCTGGGCTCGATTCCCATCTTCAACCCAGTCTCTATTCCTGGCCTCCTCTGTGTCTGCCTCTCTCCTCCCCTGTCTTCTGGGGACACTTGTCATTGGATCTGGGACCCACCCTCGTCCAGGACGATCTAGTCTCCCAGGTCCTTAATTTAATTACATCTGCCAAGACTCTGTCGTCACATGTGCAGGTTATGAGGGGACATATCTTGGTTGTGGGGGGGGGCACCGTAAGAGGAAAGAGACATCCCCCAGGGCACTATGAGCTATGAGTATTCCCATGTGACCAGGCTTGTTCCCATGAGGCCAGGCTTGGGGACAGCCAGGACCCTGTGTGTGCTGGAGCTCTGGATAGCATCTTATTTGGAGAACTTGGATTTTTACCCACGATGGGGAGATAGACACAGACACAGAACTGCTTGGCTCACATCGGGTTCCTGCAGGTGAACTTTCCTTGTGGAAGACGGAGGAACTTCCTTATCCTGCTGGTTGAAACTGGGCTGTTGGGAAAATCTGACCCTTCTCTCATTTTTCCTGATTTCTTGGAAGGTCAGATAAACAGCTTGGTTTCTTTTAGCTTGGTTTCTTCTTTCGCGTGAATGACTCCCTTTTAAATTTTTTTTTTTTTCTCCCTGGGACTCAGGATTGAACCCAGGGGTACTCTATCACTGAGCTACATGCCCAGGGTCTTTGCTAAGTTGCCCGGGTTTGGGTCTCAAACTTGCAATCCTCCTGCCTCAGCCTCCCAAGTCACGGGGATTACAGGTGCGCACCACCATTACCCACGTTCCATTTCCAGCTTTAGCCTGGTTCTGGGAGGACCCTGGGCAGGAGGAGGCCAAGTCCAAAACAGTAGCCCCTTCTAACTTACTCAGCAGCGCCCCCCGGTGGGGACAGAGCAGTCTTCTGTGTGAGGTCTAGACTCAGACCTTAGTGCTGCTAGCCAGGATCAGGGGGGAGGGTCCCACGGTTTGGGTCCCAGAACTTCTCAAGGTTTCATTTACTTTGGGGACTAGAACAGGATAGGTGGCCCTAGTCGCTGTTTTAATGATTTTTCAGTTTCTCAGGGTCCTCCTTGTCCTGACCTTGTCCTGGGCTACCCCAGTGGGAGCAGGACCACTCTCCCATTTTTCTGTCCCCCGCTAAAGCCAAGGTCCAGGGACCTGCTAAGATTGGGCAGAAGCCAAGGGCGCAGGGTAGACATGCGTGGAGAGGGGAGGAAGAGGAGACTTGGTTATGAAGAGAACCAAGATGGAGGGCAGCAGCTGGCGTAGGCTGTGGGACCTGGGAGCCACTTTGGAGTGACCCGGGCCAGCTGAACAGCCAACTGATGTGACCCAAGGGCCAGCAAAGGGGCCGTAAACAGCAACGTGGCCTGGATAGAGTCTGGGCCTGCCTCTTGGCACGGCCGAGAGCTGCTCCTCTCCCTCGAGGAGAACACATTCGCCCTCAGGAGAAGGGGGTCCCCAAAAGATCCAGGGACCCCAGGGAGAGAGGTGAGTGGAGTGGGGGGGGGTGCCGTGACATTCTAGAAATGGTTTTGGTGGAAGTTCACACACCCAAAGTGAAACCGCCTCCCAGCGTCCCATCTGTTCCCAAGTTTAGACACACAGGGGACAAGGGGTGTCCTCTGGGAATGGCTCACAGAGTGGACATTTGAAGGCCTCCCCCCCCCCCCCTT
>NW_025999894.1:1074138-1120475 GCF_001458135.2 Marmota marmota marmota | reverse complement strand
CCCCCCCCCCCCGTGACCTAAAAGTGAGGCTGTTAGTTCACACAGGAAACCCCCCTTCCCCACCAACACTCCACCAAGCATCACACAGTGTACACAGAACTTGTAGGAAGCAGAGACCGGCTGAGTGGACTGTCACATGGATGTGAAGTCCCTGAAGGCTTCTGGGCCTGAGGGGAGGCCAGAGCCAGGCACACGTGTCAGAGGTCCCAAAGCCAGGCACACGTGTCAGAGGTCCCACGGGTCCAGCCCCGCCCACCTCTCCCCAGGGCCTTCCCCGTGCCCAGTGAGCTTGGAGGTGTGGGGACCTCGGTGACTTGCTGGATTCCCACCCAGGCCTGGTGCATTTACTTGCATTATCTCGGTGCTGAGAGAACGTCAGACCCCATTTTGCAGACAGGGAAACAGGCTCAAAGACACTGAGCTGCATTCAGTCATGGCCGCAGATCCCCAGCTTAAAATCACCACGGCTTCCTGCCCCTCTAGTGAGTGCAACAGCCAGGCCCACACTGGGTTTTCGGTTCAGCCCTGCTGGGGTCACCAAATCTCTATGTGTCCCCTAAGGGATGATATATAATATGGTTGAGAGGCACAGCCCAAGCCGGAGCTGGGACAGCAAGCAGGCTGTGGAAATTCTATTTTTAAGTGAGAGATGGCTTTGAAGACAGTTTTTTAAAAGACAGACATAAGGCGAGAAAGCAAAGCGAAATTCACAAACATTGGCTTAGAAATGAACTATGCCTTGGGACCTGCCTGGCCCTCTGGAGGGCAGAAGCTGTGCGCAGTGCCCTCTGGTGGTAGTATCTGGGAACTGCAACCAGGGGCCATCTCCTTGGAGCTTGATTTCCATGGGCATCAATTCTGACAAAGCTTGCTTGATGCTGGGGACATAGCTCAGTGGGCAGAGTCCTTGCCTCGCATGCACAGGGCCCTGGGTTCAATCTCTAACACCGCCAAAAAAATGATACATCCACTGACAAAGCTTGCTCACAGGAGAGTGCCTGCCTAGCATGTGTGAGGCCCTGGGTTCCATTCCCAAAACGTGCTTGTGACTGAGCTCCTTTGCCCTCTGGGATCAGGGTAGAGTGATCCTGTGTGTAGGTAGGGGGACATGAGAGTGGCAGCCAAAGGAATCAGGAAATTACACTTTAAATGGTGGTAGATGACTGGGCACAGTGGTGCACAACCGTAATCCCCCGTGACTCAGGAGGCTGAGGCAGGAGGATCTCAAGTTTGAGGCCAGCCTCAGCAACTTCGTGAAGACCCCTGTCTCAAAATAAAAAATAAAAAGATTTTGGGATGTAGCTCAGTGGTACAGTGCCCCTGGGTTCATTCAATCCTTAGTACCGAACAAGTAAAAACTAAAAGTAAATGGTGACAGACGGTTTCAAATGGCCCTGAAAAGAGCCAACCTGCACTAGCAACAAGGGAGGTGCCTGTTTTCCCACACCCCTTGGGGGACAGGTAGCAAATGACTTTTTTTTTTTTGGTAGTTTTAATTTGCATTTCTCTTCTTAGTCCAGGGGCTTTCAAAAGCCTGACTTCTGAGCTGGGCTCTAGGTAGGGACTATTTTTCACTTCCCCCAGGAAAACCTGAAACCATTGGTCTGGGCAGAGAGGAAAAGCAGAGAAACTGGAAAAGTCCTTTACTCCCCCTAAAAACAAAGGGGCTCTTGAGAGTCGCCCACTGCAGCATGGAAAAGCCACCTGAAACTTAGTGCCCTAAAAATAACAGCCGTTGACTATTTTTTGCAGTTGGGGGGGCGGGGCTTAGCTGGGCAAGTCTCCCGCTGGGCTCATTTGGGGTCTCTCATGGGGACACCAAGGGGATGGTGCTAGGGATGGGGACCTTGGAAGCCTGGCTCTGACGCTTAGGTCTCCCAAGAGAGCAAAAGCAGGGGCGGCCAGGCCTGCCTCAGGTGTAGGGCCAAGGCTGGCACAGGGTTACCCCAGGGCATCCTCCTGGGTGAGATGAGTCTGGACTCAGCCCAGATTGGAAGGGAGGAAACTCCGCCCCGATGTGGTGGCCGTGGTCATTCTGCTGTGGAAAGCGGTCTATGCAAACCTCATGCTGGAAATATTCCAAATGTGCAAATGTCTGGTCTTCCTCCTCGAATGATTACGCAGTCACTTCTGCTCTGTGGCTGTCTGTAGCTGCCATTCTGTCTCGGCTGTGAAGGCTGCTGGCTTCTGTCCCGTGGGTCCAGCCAGTAGGACATTTGTGTTTTATCCCAGGGCCCAGTGGGAACAGTGAGCCTCAGTCTCCAGAGGTGGAGCACCACCTCCTGAGGACCACATGTGCCAGCACTCGGGCGTGCCCCCTTGGGGGGGTTTGGTGCCCCTCTTCTGGGCTGAGCTCTAGGCACATACAAGACAGCACCCCAGGCCCACGTGTGGTACCAGTTCACCCAGAATGCCTGTCTCCACTTTGTAAATGCCATGGTGACACCAGCATCCTGCTAGCCCCATCACTTCCTCAACTCTTGACTCTAAGAGTGTGTGTAAGGATGAGGGGACAGTGCCTGCCCTGTGGCCTGGGACTCCATCAGACCTGCTCCCAGTCACAGATCTAAGACTGGGAACAAACAATATCACTTAGCAATTCAGTTTTGTCATCTGCAGAATGGTGTGTAAAATGACGAGGTGTGCATGGGCTCTCTCTGGTCCAGCGAGGAGGTCCACGGAACAGGGCAGAGGAGAGTGTGGCTGCAGAGTTTGACACTCGGGTGCCCTTAACGTATGCCACATATGCAGTCCTCTGCAGGGGTGCTGTGGAAAGCCGTCTGGCAGTTCTTGATGAGGTTAAGCAATCATGGCATGAACCAGCAACACAGCTCCTAGGTCTACACCCAAGAGAATTCAAAAACACATCCACGGAAGCCTCACACATGCACGTTCCCTAGCAGTGCTATTCACAGTGATCCAAAGGTGGCAACAACTTAAAAAAAAAAAACAAAAAAACACAGAGATGTATACTTTCAAAGGATGAATTGGATGGCAGATGAATTATTTCTCAATTTTTTTTTTAAACGGGGGGCAACCAATTATCCAGTAGAGTCAGAAGATGAAGGAAAATACTTGTGCAAAAAAGTGCCCAGCACCTAGAATGGGCTCTGTAACTTGTCCCATTACGCACAAGTTTGCATGCAGGAGTCCAATATATGCATACTATATTACATCTAGCTATTTGTCCTTCCACACCAGGACCTAGCTCATGTTCCAATTCCAAAGGCCAGGAAGGAAACTTGGGATAAGGAAAAATGTCAAAGGAGGGTTTTGACCCAGCAACGGGGTCTTTCTCTGGTATCCCAAGGCTGGGGGGGGGGCTGGTTAGTAATCTTGCGGGTCCTGCTCTCAAAGTATAATCATCTAGGAAGGCTCCCCGGTGGAGGAGGGGCCAGGTGCAGAAGAGATGGAGACTCTCTTCCTGCGCTGTCATCCGCACATCTATCCACCTCCGGGACCATTCCAATCTAACTCCCTAGCACGCGGAGACAAGCGAAAGGGCCAAGTGTTCAGTTTTGAAGTCTTGGAAGAAGTGTGGGGCAGAGGATGTCAATTTCCTTCAGGACCCAGAGAGCATGTTAGCCAAGCCTGGGGTCAGGAAAGGAACCCCACCTCTCCACGAGTCAGACAGGAGGGCAGCTAGCTGGAACTTGGTGACAGTCACATGGAATGCTTGAGGGGGAAAGAAGGACATGTCAGGAAGGGGCGCTGAGGGTGGCTGGGGTGGGGGAGGGGTTGGGATGGCTGCTGGCCATCCGAGAAGGGCCTTGGGGAGTGGGTTCCCCTCCTGAACTCAAGGTCGGTGCACTTGTCTTGCAGTCCTCGTAGGACCCAAGCTGAGCGCCGACCAGCTGGTCCTGATCTACAGCACGCTGGGGCTGTGCCTCTGCACCATACTCTGCTGCTTCCTGGTGGCCGTTGCCTGCTTCCTCAAGAGGAGGGGAGGTCGGCTCTCCAGCCAGCCCACGGCAGGGCGGTGCAGAACCCGGAACAAGTCCTCCCACGGTAAGTGCATGAAACCGGGGTCCTCGTCCTCTTTACTGCTTGTGCGACCAGACTCGCACATTGGTCACTGCCTGCTTCTGAATTAGGGTCCCCGCCCCTCCCCTCGCCGTGCTGGGGTTTGAACCCAGGGCCTTGCACATACGTGCTAAGCACGTGCTCTTCCACTGAACTCCATCCCCAGCCCTATCTATGCCAGCTAATGGATGCAGATGTGTTTGCCAGGTCTTAATAGGTAGAAGTCTGGGACACATCCCTATGGTATCTTGGTAACATCTTGGTTAAAATGGCTAGGCAGAAAGAGAGAGCGCAGGTATGGGACACGGGCACGCAGGCTCTCTGAGCTAATGGGTTGGGGGGCGCACCCTGTGGGTGTGTGTGTGGGGGGCATAGATGTGTAAGGGTGTGGGGGGGGGGCGCGTTAAGTGAGAGCCAAGATTTGAAAGCCGAGTGCCAAAGGGGCGAGCCTGGGGTGGCTCTTAGTTCCTAGATTAGGGGACACTTCTGGAGTCCGGGCGGGCCTGGGGTGGGTAGAGCAGTGCAGGGTAGTTTCGCCCCCAGCCGACGTCCTCTCCTGTCCCCGCAGACCCCGCGATGGAGGCTGGCAGCTGTGCGGACGCGCCGCCCGAGCCGGTGGAGACGTGCAGCTTTTGCTTCCCGGAGCGCAGGGCGCCCACCCAGGAGAGCGCAGGCGCGCTGCAGGCTCCGGATGCTGCGGGCCAGGACAGCGGGGTGCACCACGCGGGAATGGCCGCCCCGCAGCCCTGCGCGCACGCCACCACCAACGGCTGTTTTGGTGTCGTGTGCGCGCCCGCCCTGGACGGGGTCCCCGGTGAATGAAAGCTGGGTGACCAGGACGCAGGGAGACGAGGAGGGAGATAAGAGGAAGAAATGAAGAGACTATGGAGGGAGTGAGCGACCGGCAGGGAATGGGGCAGAGAGAGAGAGAAATCGAGAGGAGGAGGACAGACAGAGGAAAGAGGAGAGGGGACAGGTGCCAGAACTCGGACATGGACATCCTTTATCCCCCGTTCGGTGCAGACCGTAAGTCGCCGTCACCTAAACACACACGCAATAAAGTCATCTGTGCATGCTGGTCGCGGCTCCAAGAGACCTTTTCCCTGTAAAATAAACATTTTCCCTCTCCTCCGGGTTCTCGGTGTGTCCTTCTATCTGAAGAGCTCAGGCATCCACCCCTTGCTCTCCTTGGCTCCGACTGGGCCCAGTGCAGCTGCCGGGGGACCTGGGGGCTCTGACGGTCTTCCCAGAGAGCTGGTGGGGCTGCCTCATTTAAGAGAGAGAGAGCTCAGAAAGATGGGAAGAATGGTCTGCAGAGAAGATGGGTGCCCTCAGTACCTGAGAAGCAGGGACTTGAGTGTCTTGAGTTCTTTCACAAACAACAAATTCTCTCCCATGCCCCTTTGGTGAGGCCATGAAAGGACAGCGTGTATGTGTATATGTGAGTGTGTGTGTGTGCGTGCACACCCATGCACAGGCCTGAAGGGCATCTGGAGCTGAGGTAGCAAAGGTCTCGATGAACCCCAGCAGGAGACTTTTTCTTTTGTATCCATTTTTAAAATTAGCATTTAAACCTACAGTTTCAGTAGCATTTAAACCTTGAGTGGCCTAGCTATTCTTAGGAGCCTTTACACAGTAAGGTTAAGGACGTGATGGTGTATGTGAGCTCTCTCATGCTGCGCCCCTCTACACACGGTCATGTTGTAGACCCACACTTGGCCAAGTACCACTGCACTGGTGTGTGCTCAGAGATGTAGCATTGTGTGTTAAGGCATGTCTGGGAGCTGTGCAGATGGCTATTCTTATTGATCTGTGGTTTTCAAATTCTGCTCATCTGAACTGAGGGGGGTCTGGATGTAGGATGCTTCTGGAACCACTTGGAGTGGGGGAGGGATTGCTGAAAACAGGATGCTGAACATCCAAATCCAACTTCAAGCAGACCCAATTAATCTTGTAGAGTTGTTTGTATAGTTTGTTCAGTTGACTCTTGGCCTAAGCTTTTGTTGTTTTTGTTTTTAAAAGAAAAGTATCCTTTGCTAGAAATAAACCTAGATACTGTCAATTTTGCCCACCATGTGTTGCTTCTACCTTGAAAATAGATCCTGATTCCAGTCATTTGCATGACCTCTGTAATTTGAATTCTCTTCATTGTCACCTGGGTTATTGTCTCACCTCTCTGAGCCTCCTCACTGCCACCTTGCTCCTGCAACCCCACAGGGCTCAGCAAGTTTTTTTTCTGGAAAGGATCAGTAAAAGAGTATCTTAGACCTTGTGGACCATGCAGTCTCCATTGCAACTACTCCACAATTACTCAACTCTGCCATGAGAATCCAAAAGCAGCCCCAGCTAGTCAGCAAGCCCACGGGGGTGATTTTAATAAATAATAGTGATATCTAAACTAAACTTGTTTGATTAGAACAGGTGGAGGGTGGGATGTGAACTGTGGGCTGCCAACCTCTGCTTGACTCCACAGCAACACTGATCTGTCTGTGCCTCTTTAAAAGCCATGTTTACATTAGACATCTTTAATCAATCACAGCCATCCTCAAATAGTAATGCATCTCTTTGCATTTAGGGTAGGATTCTTAGGACCATAAATTCCCCCCACCTATCTTTTGTGCTGTTGTTGTCTTAAATTTTACTTCTACAAGTTCTGTAAACTCAGGAGACATTGTTACTACTTTTGCTTTAGAAAGATAGTATCTCAGAGGCATTAAACCTTTAAGAAACAATGTCTCACTGGGCAGGGACCTGCCTGTAACCCCAACTACAGGAGGAGGCTGAGACAAGACGATTCCAAGTTTAAGGGCAGACTGGGCAACTTAGTGAGGTCCTGACTCAAAATTTTAAAAAGGGCCGGGGGATGTATGTGCCTTAGTGGGTTCAATTCCCAGTGCCAGAAGAAAAAATAAATGTCTTTTATGTTTGCCTTCATTTCAAGGGATCTTCATTTTTTTTAGTGAACAACCAAGCGTCTTCCTGGTAGCACAGTCTTTCCATCTGAGGGACTTCTTTTAACCTATCTTATAATGTTATAATGCTGGTCTCACTTTTTGTTTGAAAAGGCTTTCTTTCTTTTCTGCTTTTGAAAGATATTCTTTCTAGGTGTAAGATTGGAAATTACCAGTGGTTTTCCTTTTAGCATCTTAAGGGTGTTACTCTATTAATCTTTGACTTGCATCATTTCAGACAAAACACATGCTACTAATCTCTACCTCTGGTCTCTGTAATGCGTGCCTTTTTTATATTGTTCCAAAGTTCTGGTACCTTATTATTTTGTATATATTATATATATATATACAATATATATATATACAATATATATATATATATATGTTTTTTTTTTCCTTGTGATTCCGTTTGTATGTTTTCCATCAACCTTCAAGTTCACCGATTCTCTCTTCAGCTGTGTTGAATCTACTCATGGGCCCATCAAAAGCATATTATTTTTTCTATCTTGCCACTTTTTCTTTTACATTTCCATTTCCCTCCACTGAAGTGTCTCTCTGCTGAAATTCTTCATCTATTTAAGCATGTGGTCCACCAGAGCCCACTGTTGATAGATTTGTCTCTTGATGAAGGGCTTTTTTTTAAAAACCTTGTTTATTTTTACATGGTGCTGAGGATCGAACCCAGGGCCTCACACGTGAGAGGCGAGTGCTCTGCCACTGAGCCACAGCCCAGCCCAATGGGTTTTGCTTGCTGTTTTATCTTGCAGGTTTGGGTTGAAGGCTAGACCTGCAGAAGAGCAAAGACTGAAGAAATGTGCCTGTCTTCCTCCTGCAGTCCCTTAGGGTGAGGGTTTGAGTCATCTAGGGAGGAATCCAGCTGGGTTTGGATTTTGAAGTCACTGTTTACTTTTAGTGGCTTCAAGTTCCCCTGGTGCTATGCTCTTGAATGACTCTTGCGTTTAGAGATGTGGCCTACGGAAGTTGCTATGGGATAAGGTCATTAGAGATCCTGTGACTGAATCCTGGTGGCTTTATGAGAGGGAGAGAGACCAGAATAGACACATGTTCCTGCTGTGTGCTGCCTCAGGACTCTGCCAGGGAGACCATCAGCAGATTCAAGCCCAAGAACCTTGAGAACTGAGAGATAAATAAAAATCTCTTTTCTTTACAACAAACCCAGTCTGTGGCATGGTGTACTAGCAACGGAAAACAGAGACACTCTTGCAGCAGTCCCCTGAGTTCCACACCCAGCCTGCCCTACACCCAGCCCTTAGCAGTTTTTACATTTTCTCCATTTTATAGATGAAGAAACCAAGTCCGTAAAGTTTGAGTGACTTGCCAAAGACACCCACAACTGGGACTGGAGCTCAGGCAGCGGGGTCTGTAGTGCAGTCGTTGGCCTCCACTGCAGAGGTTAAACTTAACCCTTGACCGATGAGGGAGGCTGAAACCTCACATGCAGCGACGAAGGCTCTGACCAGGCAGAAGAAACCACATGCACACACTAGCACGGGAAGCATGGCGAATTCCAGCTAGACACCAGGCAGTCACCCCACTGGCTCACAGTGAGCACCAGACTGTGACAGAGGCACAGCTGACTGTGCCCACACTCTACTCCTGACTCAATGGATAGACTACACTGAACTCCCCAGGGTGCCCCAACGGGCCGATTTCCCATCCCCGGCCAGGTGTTTTTACCTGGAATGTCCAACCTTGATGGCCTGGTGCTCCTCGGGTACTGCAGGCCTCGGCTCCAAAGTGGTCACATTGAAGACCCTTCCCCACCCTCCCTGGTCCTGCCTCCCTGCCTGTGCCTCACACCTTCCTGTCTCCATAGCATAGCACAAATCCACTTCTACCCGCCCGCCAGACTGCGCCCTCTACGCCGTGGGGAGGACTTTGGCTTTGGTCCCTCCAGGATGTCGAATATTAAATAGTTGTTGAAATGAATGGACTTGCGGGTCAGACAGGATTGTCTGTCTTTTTAGACCTTCCAGTTGTTAACAATCCACAAAAATGACTTCCTCGCTGCTGTGGTGTGTGTCCCCAAAAGATCACAAGCTGGATATCTGGTGCCCAGGGCAGCAGTGTGGGGAGCCTGTGGCAGGAGAGGCTGGGCTAGGAGTGTGTGCTCTCTAGCACACGTGCAGTGCGTCACCCTGGGGTGCCCACCACGTGAAGACGTGGCACGGAGCTGCTCGGCAGATGCTGGCACCATGTCTTTATAGACCTCAGACCATGAGACTATAAACGTCCTTTCTTCACGAGTGTCAGAAATGGACTAAGGACGCTCTGCTGGCTCCTACTTTTAACCACTTGTGACTTATTTGTGCCACAACCAGGGGAACAGGGAGGAAGAGGTTGGGGGAACCTTCCGACCATTCCTGATAGCCTTCCCTTCCTCTCCTTTTCCAGATGAGGGTCTGGGGGCCTCAGCGGGGAATCGCTAGTTCAGGACCGAGCAGAGCCCTAGCGAGAACTCCCATCTCCTGAGAAGTATCGTGCTCTCCACGGCATTGACTGCTTCCTGAGGGCGACAGGATGGGGTAGGAGGGGCTTAGTTGGGGTGGGAGGGGCTTAAATAGTCTGGATTCTCCTTGGGGAATTTGTTGCATGGATATTGTCTCAGATGAGTTCCCAGGTCCTGGAGTAAAATGGGTGTGATTTCAGGGGTGTGTGTGCACACTTGAAGGCAGCCATTGATCCAGATTGGGGCTTCAGGTTCACTCTGGCTGAAATTGGACCCCAGAGTCTACCCGATGCAGGATGCAACTCTGTGCCTGGTCCTTTCACCCTCAGTGCATCAGTGAAAAGGATGGGGCCCACAGCTCTCCGGAGAATGTTCCTTTGCAGGTTGACATTCGTATGATACCTTCGTAACCCTCTCTCACTGGTTTAACTCCTCAGGGGTGCCTAGAACACAGTTCAACTAGTCTGGCAGTCCTTGAACTGTAGGAAGTGATCTGACCTGCACCCCCATTGGCCTGAGGTGGCTGAGGGTGGAGTCTGTGAAGGTTCAGTGTGGTCTTTCATCTCCCCAGCCTCTTGGGCCTCAGCACTCACCAGGACCTCTGCGGCCCCAGGACTTTTGCTTATGCTGTCCTGTGTGGAACTACCAACCCCCCACCAGCTCAACTGTCACTTCCTTGGCTGGGATCCCAAAGCACTAAATGTCAGGAATCAGCAAGTGGGCTGCAGCACCCATCATCCTTGTGATGGACAGACCTCTCAACATAGGCAGATACTATGAAGATGTCTATATTCATGCTCCCTTTGTCCTCTTCGGTGGGAGCACAGAGAATTCCCACAAGGGACACTTAAATGGCATGCCTATGCATGTGGCCTACTTCTCTTAGCCCTTCACTTGCTCAGGGGGCCTGTGAACATGGCCACTGCACAGCAATAAGGCCCAACAGGATCGACATCATACGCCCTCCCTCACCAAGGCCCACCAGGTGGCACTCCCAAAGCTCCTCATCTGCCCCAGACAGACTCTGGCCAATTCTGGGCCCAGCGTCATTTCCCAGGAAGGCTTAACCAGGTCTCTTTCAACATGAAAGGGCTGTTTGCCTTCACTAGAGGACAGCCATGTCTAGGTACAAATTCGCCTGCCCTGCCCATTGGTATCTCTACCCTGTCTCAGGCCCCCACCAGTGACTGCTCTGGTCAAAGCCCGATCCACAGCAGAGGACCTGCAGGAACAGGCACTCATCTGTGGGACTTACCTGCTCTAACACACCACCTGGAAGTCGCTGGGTTTATGGAGAACTTGGTAATGGTGAAGGGATGGGGCTGTGACAGGGGAAATACGGTGCTTTAACTATTATATGACCCACCCCAACCCCCCGACACAGCCAGCCAGCACACAGGTCTGAGAATCAAGGTATGAATGTGGAACTGTCTCTTAATACACCCAGGTGGGCTGGCGGTGTGGCTCAGTGGTAGAATGCTGGCTTATCATGCACAGGGTCTCGGGTTTCATCCCCAGCACTGCAAAAAAAAGAAAAAGAAAAAAAAAAAAATCTGAGCAGACACAAAGCCATGGCTGTATTTCTCCTCTGCTTACATCCGCAGCTTTCTCATCATTGGGAAGCTTGCTGCCAATGCACCTCCTGTGCCACAGCCAGGCCAGCTGATCCCACCCGGGCACGATTCCTGCCCCTGAGGGTCCCCAGGTGACTCTCATGCACGCCAGTCTGAAGGCATGGGGCTGTCCTGAACCCTCCACGTCCTCTTCCTGTCCACACAAGGAGAAACAAGGTCAAACAGCAGTGGGCCAAGGAAGGGTGCACAGGGTCCCAGGCCTAGCACGACTACGGGGCCAGGCCACTTCTCCAGCTGCTGCTCGCACTCGAGGCTCACACTTCCGGCCACCCTGTATCAGCAAGGAAAGAACGGGCCAGACTGCAGAATAAAACGTAGCTTTATTATGACATAGGAAAGACTACAAGCCATCAGGGAGCAGAGCGCCAAACAGCCCCTCAAAACGACAGGGAAAGGGCAGGTGTAAACATCTTGGTAATAAAATCTCCAAACACAGCACAATCATTGGAATTTTTTCTTACAATTTTTGTTTTTAAAGTTATAGTAAATGAAACGAGTCACTTTGAATTGTCAAAAGAACTGCGATTTTACACAAGTGAAAGCATACACACCAAGCCAAAACACAAGAGCACTCGGGTATGTCTCAGGGATGCTGCTAACAGGGACACGCAGGGGCCATCCTGGGGTCCAGGGGAGCAGAGCCCGGGCCCGGCCCCCGGCTGCTGCCTGGCTGAGGAGTCCCAGGCACAGGGACGCTGTCCACACCACCCTCAGGCCACCCAGGCCCCCAGCACTCCACACAGCTCAAAAACATTGCCTCCAGATTTCTGAAGAGGGCGAGTCCACCTGTCTCACCATGAAGCACTAAATGACAGCCAGCATCTCAGAGGTGCAGACTCTTCCTAGCACACGGGTCATGAACGTGCATCGGGTTGTCACCCAACGAGTCCCTCCACGGTAAGACACACTTTGGGACAATCTGAACACCTTCCTACACAGGGTGGTTAACTGGGAAATGGTAAAACCATTCTCCTGACCGACGAGCCAGACGGGGAGCTAAAAGAAGGGATCCCTATATGCTGCTCCTCACAAAGTCAAGTCACATGAGCAGAAACACGGACCCAGTGCTGAGGGTCCTGGCCGAGGGCAAGGCCCAACACGAGCTGAGTGTCCAGGGGCCTCCCAGCTGGACAGAGCTAAGTGCTTAGAGTGCCAAAGCCTCAGTAAAGGAGAGAATCCACCTGAATATGGACGTCTCAAATGGTGCCTATAAAAAGGAGCACAGCTCCATCTTTCTCCCCATTCTACAGTCCCAGTGCAGTGGCACAAGCTGAGACAGGAGGGGTGTGGCAACGGAGGACGCAGGCCCAGCCCAGCCACAGGCCAGAAAGCCCAGCTAGCTCACCTGCTGGCTTCACACTTGCGTCTGGACACCCCGCAAGTCAGGGTGCTGAGGCTCCCCGTTTAGACGCCTGCAGGCTGCCTTCAGTTCCGCCTCCTTTCCAAAAGATTTGTTCCTGATTAAAAGACAAAAATCTGTTCCCGAGAAGATCTTCACAGCACAGTACACAGACAGGCCGCCTGGGGCTGTGCCTGACAATCGGGGCCCGTCCATGCTTTCCAATAATGCTTATTTAAAAAACATGCTTTAGTTTATATTCTTTGAACACAGAAACACAACAGAGATGAACTGGGAAGTGTTCACAAACCGCACCAGCGAGGCTTCGCCATACCTGCCGACCCCGTGGCAGGTGTTTGGGTTTCTTGGGTTCTGAGTAAGCAGCAGCTTCTCAGCTCAGGTCCCCTGCCTGCCTTTGTGTGGCCTGTCAACTATGAGAAATTTTCTTATTTTCAAATAGTTAAAAAAAATTTATTTTCTTGACACATGTAAATTATACAAAATTCAAATTTCAGGGCCCATAAATAAAGGACTACTGGAACACAGCCAAACTCACTGTTCACATATTACCTATAGCAGAGACCCTATAGCCCACAAAGCCTCAGATTCTCACCTGCCGGCTCTTTATGAGAAAACTCTACCTAGCCCTGAGACTGCTCATTTCCTTCTCCCCAACACCAGGATCCTGCAGTCCATGCAGACAGCGCTCCCGGGCAGGCAGAGCCGGAGAGATGGCCATTCACAAACTAGATCCAAACAACGCTTCCGTCCCCAGGTCCCCAGGTTGTAATTTCTCAAAAATGGACTAACAATCTAAGTTTGGGTTTGAATAGCTAGATACATGCAAGATATCTTACAAGGAACTTCCTCAACCAGCTCCGAAACAACCTCATCACAAAAGCATTTCATTCCTGCTCCAACTGAAGTCACAGCAAGTGCAGAGAGGCACATGGCCTCCAGCAGGGTCACTCAGCTTCAGATCCAACACACCAGCCACCACGCAGCCCTGCACAGGCAGCAGGACCAAAGATCAGGAGGAAAATGGGGGAAAGGGACCATGGAACCACGGGACAACGCTCCGTTTACTCCAAAATCAAGACACTAGATCTGAGCTGCAGCCCCGTCCCCCGTCCTCCTCCGCCGCCTCTGCCTGCTGCGAACCACGGAAGGGGGAGAGCGGCCAGGCGGGGAGGGAAAGGGCACAGCAGAAACAGCACCAATTAAAAAGCAAGACTCACTCTTGAGAATAAAGAAATGATCTAGATTTCATTATAAACTCGATAGTCATTCACTTTACTATTATTACATTTATGAAATTCACCATCGTGGAAAAAGAGAAAAGGGAAAGGGGATAAGAAAATGTCTATTTCTAGAAAACTGAGAGAACATCTGGGCTGATGCTTCCACATGCAGTTGACACTAAATTACCTGCAGAGCAGACGTGCTTGGAACCTGCACCAGCGCCCCCAGGCCCTGGGCTCTGGGGCAGCCTTCCAGCTGCAGGAGACAGTGGGAGGATGGGGCTCCCAGCCCACACTCAGCCCGCCGCCGCCCCAGGCCTCTGCCCTTGCCTCCACCTTGGTCTACACGCGATGGACCCATTATTTTCATCAGGTAGGCACCTTTTTAAACTGTGTGCATGGTAGGACAAAAGGAAGCACCAGGCAGAGGCAGTTTCATGCCATGAGGATGCCCCAACCCCAGATCTCCCAGTTTTGAGGAGCACAGGAGAGACGCCAGTGACAGATTCCCTCGGCTCCTTTCCCATCCAGGGCACGCGTCCTGACGTATGCTCAGGAGGGCAGTTCACGTCCACTCTGACACCTGACTCCCGGGTGCAGAAGGATCACGTGTGCAGGCTCATCTATACAGGAGGGGTGCCGTGGTGGTGCGATGTCGGGGAAGCTGGGGGTCTTCTGGTGAGGCTTGCCAACTCCTCGCCCTCCTTTTCTCTGACCAGCTGTGGATGAGGCTACTCGTATTCCAGGAACTGTTTGTGGTAGAACAGCAGGTATCTGAGGAGGCAGAGGAATACTGGCTTTATGCCAGTTCCGAAGACATTCAAATCCAACAGCCCACGCCAAGCAAGCACGTGTGCATGTGGCCTGCGTCTGACTTCTTGGTTGGTTCTGGTTTTTGAGTCCTCAGGGACAAGAGTCCCCCTGCTGAACTGCCCTGTCCCCATCAAAGTGGCCTAACCACCCGCTGCCTGCCAGGAAGTTACCACAGCTCATCCAACTCCTGCAGTCCTCTGGCACTGCCTCTTCTGTCCCTGAAGGACACTGCCCTCACGGTGGGCCTACTGCTCACTATGACCACCACGACAGGGGTAGCCGACTCCTGCAATGCTCTCAAGGTTGCACTTCAACAACACACAGACCTTCTCTGAAAACCTCTGCGGGGGCTACCCGGATGCTCTGAGTCCATGTTCATCCCCAAAGGACTTCCTGGCAGCTAGACTGGCCTCACCCCTGGGCCAGGAATCCTGCTGTCCATTCAGGAATAAGGACCTAGGGTAGCTCAAGGTAAATGAGAGGGGTCCCCTCAGTCCCTGAAGGGGCAAAAGTTTTCTGTGCCCAAAGGAACAAATCCAGGAGAGAAGAGAGGAACTGATGAAGAACTGATGGTCCTGGATCACAGCGTGGGTGCTCTGGGAGTTACGTGACACATTCTCCTCTCCCACCGCCCATCTAGGTGGTGTCCTACCTGGAACAAGCTCTCATTATTTCAGGAAATAATGTGAACATCAAGAGTCACTCATGAGGCACTAGAAAGAGACGTGGCTTTGGACCCAAATGACAAGGGGGCAGAATGGGATACGGCTGCAACCATGAGGCCTCCTCCAGCCCCCACAGGAGCCACGTACCCTTCGCTGTCCAGCACATCCTTGATGCTGGCCTTGGTGATGATAGCATCATCACACTTGAACCACTGATCTTTGTGCTGACGGATGAAGCTGGTGTAGTGGCCACTCTCCAAGGTCCCTTGGTGGTTAACGACAGCAAACAGGGAGTACCTGGTAGGAGGAGGAGTGGGGAAGACTGAGGGCACTCCCAGCCCAGGCAGGCCAGAAGGCCACTGACCTGACCTAACAACACCAGCGGCAGCAGGAGGGAGCTGGGCCTGTCTTCTAGCCCTCCCAGCTCTCACTGGGGTGCAGCAAATCCCCAGAGCCACACTCAGCAGAAGTGGGGATCAGTGGTGGAGGCAGCGGTACCCACTCTACCTGTGCCACCTTTCTACAGTACTAATGGCAGGCAGAACAGAGCCCCTTAGGCCTGAAGGAAGTCAGAAGCTTGGGCAGGGGCAGCCCCCCACGGGAAACAGCCTTTGCTAATAGAGGTAACGGGAAGCAAGCAAGGAAGCAATTCAGAGGCCACAGGAAAAGGGACTTCTGCTGGTGCTGCTCCCCATGTGCCCACCCTGCCAACCCCGCCTGGGACATCCCCACAAGCCACCGCGTACTTGTTGTCATTGCTGAGGCTGTCGGTGGGCTGCTGGTACTGCCCGTTCATCCTGCTTTCTTTACTGTAACAAAGAGCAGCAAGACTCAGCATCAAAGAGACAGGAGGCTCTGACAATCACCAACACTGAGAAGGGTTCCACAAACGCTGCGAGAGGGGGCACGTCACAGGCTTTAAACAGAGACTGTCCATGCTGCAGTGGGGAGCAGGGCCCACTCTCTCGAGTAGATTCCCCCAGGCCTTTGCTGCCCCCAGGAGTCTGTGACGAGCCATCCTCCCACGGGTGGAGTGTAAGTTAGACCATCACCAGCTTCCTCAGAAAGATCAAAGACTGCTTACCCCTCCACCAGAACCTTGGTAAAATGGGAGGGGGCCTCCTGGAAACGAAAAGGCCCGAGTTCTGTTTAAGGCATTCACCCACCAAAGGCTAACAGAAGGCAATGAGATCTCTGAGACCCAGGTAAAAGCAGCAACCACTGTGTCACCTCCCCGACACGGGAAATCAAGGTCATGCTGACTCGTTTTCCCAGGGTGGGCTGACAATGCAGAGCTGTCATTCTGAGAATCTCATTTTATTTGGGATGGAAACCTGTGGACCACGGTGACAGGGCCACCAAAAGAAAGGACACGGGAAGATGTTGATACCTAACCACAAAAATTTGCTTGAGATGGTGCAATGAGCTGAACTATAGACCCTAAAAAAGTAATGTTCACCTCCCAATCCTCACAACCTGTGAGTGTGACCTTGTTTATAAATAAAGGTCTTTGTGAATAAGGACGCTGAGCCTAGATTATCTGGGTGGGCCCTAACTCTAATGACCAGTGTCTTTATGAGAGAGAATCCGAGGAAAATCAGACTCAGGGGTAGACCCCAAGGCCAGGGAACCGGTAGTGGTGTGGCCACAAGAGGATCTGGAGCCACCAGAAGCTAGAAAAGGTGAGGAACAGACGCTGCCAGATTTTCAAAAGTGGGCCCTCTCCAACCCCCTGATCTCTGGCCTCTAGAACTATGAGAAAATAAATCACTGTCACTGCAAGCCACCAAGTCTGTGGATGAAAACAAATACATCAGTAAGCAGCTTGGTTTATCTAAAGGTTAAATTTTAAGTGTTCTATAATATAAACATCTGAAAATAAAGAAAACAGAATCCACAATCAAAAAATTCAGCTGTTTAACAGCACTTCAAAATCTGTTCCTTCTCCTCATATCTCACCTCGATGAATTTCCAAGTTTGAAAGCTGATAAAGACTTGCTAGAGAAAAATTCAAAACAAACTATCCAAGGAAAAACAACTCATTTAAGTGGATCTTGGGTAGGATCAGGATAAGTAATTACATTTATGAAAAGTAAGCTTCTTATTACTTGTGACAAATGCCTCACCCTGGAAAGCGGATGCTGCACAACCACCCCAACAGGACGCAGAGACTCCTACCTGGAGGCCATGAAGGGTGTCATGTCCAGCTCCAGGGGGAAGGACACGTACGTGGTGATCTTCCGCCTCAGCTTGGCCGAGTGCTCAAATCGCTACAGAAATGGAGGAGGGAGAGGGAACAGCAAGGAGACTAAGTGACAGCGGCCCGTGGGCTGTCAGGGAGTCCCCTTTTACTTTCTGAATTGCCTTTGGGTCACATCTAGTGCTTACAGTTAGATTCAACAACCCAACGCTGACCCACACAGATCTGATGTATGAAGTTCAAGTCAAGCCTTGATGATCATGCTCCATGATAAACACCAGGGGTACAAGAAAGTGGCCTCATGACAAACACAGCAAAGTGCAGAAAACAAGACAAATATCCTAACCTGTAGCAACAAAAATGAACAGTCCCCTCCATCAAATGAAAGGCATTTCTAGGACTATATGTGGGCACCCAAATCCAGCTGCAGAGCTAGCACCTTTCTTTTAGCATTTTGAAGGTGTGTTGAAATAAGAATATGCAACATCAAAATCTGATATAGTGTCCCAAATATTGATTTCTGGCCCTTTCCAGAAAAAGCCTGCCAACCCTGGACTAGATCATAATTGCTTTAAGTAAAACAAACTAGGGGAGAGAGATGGGAGAATTTGGGAAGTAATAAAACTTCTACACACACACACACACACACACACACTGCAAGTTGCTCACATCCTATCTAGAGTCACTTGCTTTCTGTTACCATCACAAATCTGTGCAACAGAGGGTAGCACAGGATTAGGCCTCGCACCCTCTTGCTCCTTTGGCATGCCTACTGACTGGCCAGTTATAAAATGCCCTCAAGCTGCCACTGGGCTGTTTTCTGGAAAACTCACTTTGAGATGAAAGCAGGCCACAATGGGCAGCTTCTTCATAGTGAGCTGCTTGGTGGACTCCTGGTAGCTATGGCACCCACTGCATTTGATCTTGGCACTGCTTCCCAAGTGCTCCGGTCTGGTAAATCTACAAGACATTTTTTAAAGGTTTTTAGCTGGGCATGGTGGTGCACACCGGGAATCCCGGCAACTCAAGAGGCTGAGGCAGGAGGATCAAGTTCAAGCCAGCCTGGGCATCTTCCTGTCTCAAAATAAAAAGAGCTGGGTATGTAGCTCAGTGGTAGAGCACCTGCCTACTAGCACGTGCAAGGCCCTGAGTTCAATCCCCAGTATAGGGGCAGAAGGGGAGTTTTTAAGGAAAAAAGGAGGGAAAGAAGAGGGATAGAAAAGGAAGAACAAAAGAATATTTTATCACTTCTGTTAAGACTTGCCACAGAAAAATTTAAAGCATAAAATGTCCATCTGAGGAGAAGTAATTCACAGTTACGGTTTATAATTTTCACAATGAAAAAAACATGAAACTTTTTTTCCCATAATCTTTTCTCCAAACTTTTATATTACTGAAATTTATGACTATGTTAAATTATAAAGACTCTTAGAAAATGTTTTTGGTTGGTTGTTTGTTTTCCACAATCTGATACCCTATTTACTATCTGGACCTATCAATCCAACAAAGTCAATGTAGTTAAAAAAATTTAAACATGCAGCAAGATAAATCATAAAACCTTGTCCCTCTTCTAAGGAATACTTCCCTTACAGGGAACTCTGCAGAGCCTCTGAAGAGCATCCTAAGTCTTATCACCTGTCTAAACCAATGAAGTAGTGAAGGGACAACTTCAAAATGGCTGTTAAGTGCAAAACACCACAGATGTTCTAGCCACTTGCAGGACAGGCCACACACGTGGGAAGTAGGACCAGTGTTTAGTCCACACTGTGGTGCAGGTTGCCTGCCACAAAAGGTGGGGAGCATCACGTTCTGCTCTTTGCTCTCAGCTCACTCACTGGGTTGGGGTGAGTGGGAAAAGGTCGGTGGTCTGTGACACAGTCTACTCACCGAGTGGGGTGAAGTAGGAGAAAGTCGGTGATCTGTGATACAGACATGCAGTCTTGCAAAGCAGAAGACAGAAATACTAAAAAATTTGAAAAGAGCCAACCAGTGTGAGCTCCTGGGCACCTGCAGCCATCTGTAGGGTAACGCACATTCTCTCTATTCTATACTCTGGGCAGCAGAGAAAAAATGCTACCCTGGTCTGGCCCTGAATTTACAGCTTTCTCCTGACCAGCTACCACTTCTAAACACGGGAGACAAGGTTTTCCCCGCCCAAATGTCATGGTTGCCTTACCTCCGCAGGCAGTCGGTAAGTGTTGTGGTACCCGACGAGTGGCTCTCCCCATTCACCACACTGCCCTCGCTGCCTGGGCTCAGGGGCCAGAACGGGGTGGAGGAGCCAGGCAGATCCAAGCTGATGTCCCAGAAGGGGTCTATGGTGGTGGAGACGCCACTGCAGAAAGTGGAAACACGTCATGAGGGCTGAGGGCCATCGCCGCTTCTGTGCCAGCCTTAGGCAGCTTCTGTGCTTTCTTTGGGGACATACCAACACAGCCCTTTTGTTCCAAGAACGCCTGAGGGTGGGTGCTCAAGCAGGAGTACTTGAACCTGTGTGTCCTGGGTGGCCCAAGGTAAGGATGAATATAAATCCAGTAATGCAAGGGCTGCCCCTTAATGTCAAAATTTGGGAGAGCACCACCTTCATTTAGGGATTTTAAGAAGAGTAAATTTCCCAAGCCCTAGGTTCAGAGGCTCTGAATCCCTAGGTATACCTCAGCTGCATGTGGGAACTGGAGTAGCACCAATACCCAGAAACTGGTTATTGCTGCCCAGGGGGATCACAGAGATCCCCCCACCCCACATCACACTGAATGTACACTGACCAAGCTGAGCAGACTCTGCAGAATGTAAATCACTGGATTTGGCAAGGCCAGCTCCTCCTTGGAGATTTAATTCACAGTATTAAAAAAGGGAAACTCTTCAGAGTGGGATATTTGCCCAAGATATTTAAACAGAATATAAATCTGAAACAACCCCTTGCTAACAGAACTTGGTAGGTAAGGGTCTGTGAGAAACTCTACAATGCTCACAGCCAAGGCCCAAACAACCTCTGCTACGTAAAAGAAAACTGTATCTGCAACATCAAGCAGCAGGGACCTTTTTCCAGGACCCCATATGGACTGTGGGTGACAATCCACTGTGGGCTCTCAACAACCTTAGTAGATTGTGACCAGGGCTTTAAAAAACTAAACTGGAATAAAAACATGCATGTGCACTGAGGGGGAATGCAAGGTCCTCTGATTTCACTGCCAAGTGATGCTTGTCCATGTTCTGAGGCCTGAAGTGCTAAGTGGTGACTGCACCTGGCAAGAATGAAAGTCACCACCCGGGAGCAGATGGAAACAGGAACCGTGATGGAATAATTAGATAACCCACCAAGATTACAGATGTCAAGAGTCTGCCAGAGGTGAGCGAGCCCTTCCTAAAGGCAGCTGTTTTATTTGGTTTCAGATGTCAAAGAAATGTGAAGGATAACTCCCAAGAACACCCTGCTGGATTGAACACGAAGAAAACCCCAACACTGAGGGCCACATGTTCATGAGGACCCTGGCCTGACAGGTTTCTCCCTTACACTTCAGGACTCAGTGTAACAAGTGATGCTGATTCCACTTTAGCATTAAGGGTTCACTTAAAAAACTCCCCAGCACAACAGTTCTGCTGACTGGGGCTTGTGCTAAGATGTCGGTGTGGCCCACCCAGGTCCTGATGCTGCAGCGGATTGTGTCTGGCTGAGGGCTGCACTTACTGGCAGACCTGGCACGTGACATCAGACTGCAGCCCGCCTGTGAAGATCTGGTCGATGATGCAGTTGCAGTGATTGGGGTTGTTGGCCTTCTTCCCATTGTCATCACCTGGGGACAGAGCACAGCTTTGTCATCACATCTGTGCACCTCCAGGACAGCAGACAGCACGTTCCCTCACCCACCCAGAGAAGGAAGGAGGAAACCAGGATACTGACACTTTAAAAGGTGGGTAAAGACACCTGTGATTCCAACGGAGACTTGACAAAGGGGCACATCATGGTTTTAATCTCATGAGAGATCCAAGCACCTAGATGCTAATACTCTTTGTTCTCTCCTTAGCATCTGTCTTGGCAATGAAGTGTCCTAACACCTAACAGCTTGGTAGGATTATCGATTCTGTTTTTCATATGCAGAATAACTGAATAAATATTTTCCCAGAGAGAAAGCCCAATAATAATGATCTGGACCAGACATACCAGAGAAACACCTTTCTCCTCCCTCAACCAGACCGTGCCTCCCTCAAGATGTGTTGCAGCAGCCCCAACCCACCGTTCCTCATCAGCTCCACACTTCCTGACTCCCAGGTCCTCCCTGGGTTCCATCCACACTCTACTTAGATAAGCAGATATACAACTTCAAGAGCAGAGTACAATATATATTTAAAATATACATTGTAACTTCATTCAGCTAAAAGGGGGATGATGATGTAGCCATTTACATATACATTATGTATCAAAAAAACAGAATTATTACAGAATGAAGAATGTCCACTCTTTTGAGAGCAATCATCCAGATTTAAGATTAGAGGAAAACACTGCCCAAAAGAACCTCGAATTCACAAGGCAGAATGTTACAAGGTATGGAAAGTGCGTACAGGAAGATGTAATGAAAGATGAGCTGAAGATGCCCCAGAGCTGACAACTCATGAACAACACAACCAAGCGCATCCAGGACCCACAACCTGTGCCAAGTCTCTGATAACTGCATTTTTTTGGTTTGTTTGTTTTGCAGTGCTGGGGATGGAACCCAGAGCTTTGCGCTTGTCAGGCAAGCACTACACACGAGCCACACCCCGAGTCCATGACTTTGTTTTTAATGAAAAGAGCTGACATTTCTTTCCAGGAGCGGGCAACAGTCGTTTCACGGTTTTTTGTTCTACAAACATTTTAACAGCAATGCATTTTCAAACAATTTTCAGTACAGATTTCTCCTGCTTATGGAGGGTCTTAATTACCTTCATAAGATGCTTATAGTAATAATCTTTAATTTAATAATCTTTCATGGTGGCTCTTTCTGTATGTATGACACACATCATTCAAGAAAATCCAATATAATCTAAGCTATTCAGCAACTTTCATTTGGTTCTCAGGGCAAGTATTAAAAGCACATATGTTTTAAGAGGAAAAAAATTTTAAGTACCAACAAAACAGAACCCAAAGCATGAGAGCTGATTCAAACAAGCCATCTCATGTCAAGCATTGGGGCTCTGAGCTGGTGCCATAGGCTCTACAGGGCACTGGTGCAAGGGCCACCATCCTGAGCATAGCCTCAAAAGACTGAACGGCACTAGGAAAGCCAGCTGCTTTGTTCTTTAAAAGATACCAATTCAAGAGAAAATGAGCTGGGCAGGTACCACCTACATTTAGCTGAACTAGCCCAGATCCCAGGGAACCCGATGGGAACCAGGTCTCTTCTTACTGCAGCAGTGCCTTCAGAGGTGAGATCTGAACCTGCAGCCACAGCATCACCCTCCCTCAGACCTACTGAACTAGACACCAGCAATGTAAGAAGCCAACAACCCACGTCCAAGCTTCATGGCAACCTGCAAGCCCTTGGAACTGGGAACTCTACCAGAACCAGGAACTCCACGAGGAAAAAAAGGAAGGGACCCAATCATGCTTCGAGCTACCCACCACTCCACCTGAATCTCAACTTCCTACCCTAGGAGACACCGTGCCTCCTCCCCACCTCAACCATCAAATCCCACCCATATCCAAGAACCCGCGAAGGGGGACCGTGCTCCCAGGCAGGCTGTGGGACTACGTTAAGGAAGAAGCCATGTTCCATTAAAATCCCAAGAAAGAGCTTAAAATAAAAAGCCTTTGATCAGAATCAAAAGAGGACTGCAATCAAAACCAGGGACGCACCAGCAGGTGAACAGGCTTGGTCCCCTGATCCCAGTGCTCTATTTCAGAGCAGCAATCGTTTGTGGTCTCCCCAAGGGAGGATAGTTCTGACCATTAGTCACATTCAGAAGCCTCAGACATGACAACTCAGAGGAGCCACAGAGCAGCCACAACACGCCGAGGCCTCCGAGCTTTCACTGTTGGCGATGATGGGTCACAGGGGATCCCTACCATGCGGCTGCCAAAGGACACGTGAAACTACTTTCTCCTCTTAAAAATAAACTATAAGGAACCTCCTTAGGAAAATATGATCATATACGGTCTATGCAACAATAGTGGGGGTTCTCGGCAATGTCCCCCAGTTTTGGACGTGCATGCACACTTCCCCTCTTTGCTCCCTTTCAGAGGGAAACCCCCGTCATAACCTGAGGAAGGCGCCAGGACAGAGGGGGCAGAGCGGCCCACCTTTGCAGTGCCGGTGAAGGACGTCCAGGGCCGCGATGAGGAACTCGTGCGCGTCCTGCTGCTCGTAGCCGGCCAGGTGGCGTGCGTGGGTCCACACCAGGTGCAGCAGCTTGTAGGGGATGTGAGGGGACCGGTGCCCAGAGTAGAACTGCTCAGGGAGAAGAAAAGGGGGACTGTGGGAGCACACTGGACCTGAGCATGTGACACCATGGAAGTGCTGAACAGCTGTCCAGGAAGGGCACTGTCTGGTTTGACAAAACCATCTCTCTTTCTTTAAAGCTGAATTTTATTTTTATTTGGACTTTCTGGGCTTTTGGAGTCTGCATAGGATTTTCTCCCTCCCACCACCTAATTTTTAAAGATAAACCCACATGATGAATTGTAACTTGCTAATGAAAGCAAATGAAAATAAAAATACCTTGACCTCTTGAGGACAGGACACACACCTATAATCCCCATGACTTGGGAAGCTGAGGCAGGAGGATTGCAACTCTGAGGCCAGCCTCAGCAACTTAGAGAGACCCTAAGCAACTTAGCAAGGCCTTTTCTCAAAATAAAAAAAATAAAAAGGGCTGGGGATATAACTCAGTGGTAAAGCACTCTTGGGTTCAATCACCAGTCCAAAAAAAAAAAGAGGACTTAATATGCCCAATGTCACCTCATACAAAGCACCAGGCAAACCTCAGGTCAGGGTCCCCACTGACATGAACATTTCAGATCTTACCATCTGACCTAACATGAACTTTATTTAGAATAGAATAGATTCATAATTCTGAACAAAATGACACGGTAACCAACATACCATTATTAATGATAGGCTGGGGGTGGAGTTCAGTGGTAATGCTTGCCTAGCATGCACAGGGCACTGGGTTCCACCCCCAGCACCACAAAAAAATAAGTAAATCAAGAATCTCAAAGTTAGCTTTGTTCTTTTGGATTTAGAAGAATTCACACACTCATGAGATTCCTTTGCTTGACAGTAAATGGCAGTTGTTCACCTAGCAGCAACGTAAAGTGGACAAGGAAACAAGATGCTCAACTCCTCCACAGGCTTCAAGTCTTACACTTGTAAGACGCTGAGAGGTGGACAGCCACTATAAGAAAGAGATGCTAATACTGGGTTAGCATCCCTAAAACTGAAAATCTGAAATCCAGAAGGCTTTGTAACCCAAACCTTGAGAGTGCATGGTGTATTTTGGAGCATTTTGGATTTCTGTTAGTGATGATCAATTAGTAAGGTCTATCAAATACAATACAAAACACCCTGAGACCTGACACACTTTGCGTCCCAATCATTTCAGGTATTCTGGTCTCCAACAATTTCAGTCTGTTCAGTAATACAATCCCCACAGTTACCAGTACGTTGTAGGAGTCAGAAATGGGTTAGGCTAGGTCTATGGCTATACCACTCTGAATGCGCTGATCTTGCCCAATCTCAAAAACTAAGCAGGGTCAAGCCTAGTTAGACCTGGATAGGAAAAATGACTTCTGCTAGGATAGAGACTGGCAAACTGTTTCTGAAAAAAGCCCAAAAGAGAGTAACTTCAGCTACAGGCCACATGGTCTCTATCCAACTACTCAACTCTGAGGCTGTGGCCCAAGCAGCCACCAACAGTACGTGAGCCAGTGGGTATGGCCACGTTCTGACAAAATAGCAAGATGACTGATAAAAGCAGGGGAGGCTGGGCCTGCCGACTGGTCTTCCTAGAGGCCTATAGGGCAGGCAGCATCCCCATTTTTACACTGGAGTAAATGAGTGACCTGAGCTCTAAGAACCCAGTCGGAAGCACTAAGCTGGTAGGTCCTGAGGCCTCAGCCCAGACGTGTCTGGACCCTGTGTCCAGAGTTCCATCCTGCACCCTCTCTCTAGTCAGACACAGACATGGATGGACACACTGAGTGCAGCCACAGTCAGATCAAGGGAACAGAGCCACCCACGCAGGGCAGAGGCTCACAAGAGAAGAGGCCTCTGATGAAGCACGCCTGGCAGTGAGAGCAACAGAGGAGACCCACTTCCCTCGAGAATGAAACAGGAAAGAGGCCAGCACATCTACTGGCCTTCCCGAGATCCAGTGTGGCCGACAACAGGATTTAAGAGTGAACTGCCAGTGTTTACAGAGATGAATGTGTTCCACCAGCTGACTCTGCCACAACCCTTGCAAGGGCTCCTTTTCTCATCCTGGGTCAGCAGTGTGTCTCCAAAGGCCATGCCCACAGCCTCTCATCTAACAATCTCTTTTGGAAAAACTGTCTTCCATAGTTAAAGCACATATCAAAAATTTATTCACTACATAAAGTTCTGGAAATTTATCATGGCCAATCCTTTTTTTAAGGCAAAAGAAAGCAGTTGTAAAATATTCCACAGCACAGTTGGTAGCACTCACCTCCTGGAAGAGTGAGGACATCTCACAGACCAGACAGGAGCTGGGGCTCTGCATCTCACACCGGTGTCTGTCAGACAGGAAGAAGTCGCGCAGGAGTGGTGTGTGGGTCAGAGCCTGGACGATGCAGTTCATGAAGCACGTGTTCCCAAGGTTGATCAGCCCCCGCAGACCTGAGAATGAAACCAGAGACATCGGGAGTTACTTGTGCACTGAACTACGGGTAGTGTACTGCCACGTGCTAGGGGCTTCCTTTTGGTCTGCATGATCACCTTCCTTTATTAGTTCACTCAAGAAGAAAAGAGCAAGAAGAAATGTAATACTTTCCTAATTTTTAGACCATTTTTATATGAACTGTGTTGAGGAATATCCACTACCAACATCCCTTCTTTCTCTTTGGCCGTTATGTTTTTAAAACCACTGCCCAATTGTGTTTTCGATAAAAATACAGGTTGGAAAAGAGCCTCCAACAAAACAAATTGCTTTTAAAATGTTCTAAAATGCATTTCTCACTTCTTACAATACTTACCAAACACCCTCGCATAGCCACATCACTTCTATCACTGAAGATTAACCTGGCCAAAAAACACTTGGGTTCCTTAAGACATGCAAACTCTAAAGGTCACAGGGCAGGAACCATCTCCACTCATTCCTCTGCACCCCAAGCCCATGGCAATCCCTGTAGAGAGCAGGGTGCTTGTGACCTGGATGCTGAGCAGGCCAACCAATGACATGCAGTTAAGCAGGAATTAAACAGACTCCTGCTGCATTATGAGCCTAGGAGTGGAAACAGACTGCTCTGCAAGATGCCCTCTACCCACCTATGGTGCAGTTAGAGGTGATCTTCCTCCTTTTAGGATTGTGTTTCAGCAGTTCCAGCTCCCGTTTGGTTGGTTCCCAAGTTGAAAACTTCTCTCCAGCACCTAAGGAGATGAAAGACAGTTCCAAGTGCTGTTCGCTCAATTTTCAAGTGTGTTTATAAACAAAAGTTGTGGGGTTCTATACTTGTTATCAGGCTGTATTTGAAAGAGCGGCAGCCCTGATATCAGGGTTTTCTAACACCCTACCACACAGATGGGTGACCGGCTCGCCTTTGATGGGGGTCTATGAATACACCACATTTCCTGCAAAACTGCCCATTAAAGCCACCCCCAACATGAATACAAGATGATTCCTTTTTCAAATGCCTCCAGTCCCTGAGTACAGAGACTGCAGCATCCGTTTCACTCAGTCCTGGGTATTCTCTATGACCAAGTTTTGCCCTTGACGGACCTGAGGAGACCACAGGGTTAAGAGACAAAGCAAGTAGGTAAATTCAGGCAGAACCCAACCTTGCATCTTCCAAGCCTTCCGCTGTTCCTCTTTGGCAATTATTTCCATGTCTCTGTCGTAGATGTAGTCCTGACACAAGAAGCAATAGATACCTCCATACGTGAGATCGATGGCTGCAGAGAAAGAAGGGAGACAAGGAAATTCAATTTTTTTTTTCAAATTTTTTAGTGATAGATAGAAAACAATATCTTTATTTTGTTTATTTATTTTTATGTGGTGCTTGGGATTGAACCCAGTGCCTCACATGTGCGAGGCAAGTGCTCTGCCACTGAGCCACAACCCCAGCCCAAGGAAATTCAATTTAACATGGAAGGCAATGCTTCAGGACTCAGGCATACAAGTCGAGTTTCTTAGACAAAGTGTGACATTTAAAACTAGTATTTTAGATTCATAAGGATTCCTGGCCACCTGACAGGGTAAAAATGCTTTACTACACTGAGAATTCCTGGTGCTATGATGAAAAAGAAAGCAAGCGATGTGTGCTGTTACTTCACAGATAAAGGCTATTAACTGCTCTTTTTCTAAGAACAGAGGGGAGAGTTTCTAATCAGACAACTCTGACTTCTCAGCCAGAGCTGCCTCCCGCCCACCTGGACATGGATCTTTTATGCTTTCTCAACTGCGCCATCTGGAAAACAGGACCAATACCTGGGCTCTTAATTACTTTATTCTATGGACAAAGTCCTTTGGGCACCTGAAATATACTTTCTGAATTCAACAATTAAAAAGGGGGGTGGGCTGGGGTTGTGGCTCAGCAGTAGAGCACTCGCCTTGCACGTGCAAGACCCTGGGTTCGATCCTCAGCACCACATAAAATTAAAAAATTGAAATAAAGGTATGGTGTCCAGTTAGAAGTAAAAAATAAAATTAAAAAAAAAATGGGTGTAGGGGCTGGGGATGTGGCTCAAGCAGTAGCGCGCTCGCCTGGCATGCGTGCAGCCCGGGTTCGATCCTCAGCACCACATACAAACAAAGATGTTGTGTCTGCCGAAAACTAAAAAATAAATATTTAAAAAATTCTCTCTCACTCTCTCTAAAAAAAAAAAAAAATGGGTGTGCATCAAGCACCATCAGATGTATGGGACAAGGTAGGAGGATAAAAAGCACAGATTTAGAACAACTTGGATTAATCCTCGCTCTGCCAACTACCAGTTATGCACCTTTCATAAATTACTCCACTTCTTTGAGCCTCAGTTTCCTCTTTGGTAAAATGGTGACAGTACAGCAGCACATCTCTTAGGTTTGTGTGATTATTAAATCAGGACATATAACTTAAGTACATCACATGATAAATACTAATGTCTCTTAATAAAACAAAGATTTTGTGATACACTGATCCGTCAGCATCTGTGGGAGATTAGTTACAAGACACCCCTGGATATTAAAATCTGCAGGTGCTCAGGTGCCTTATGTATAGAGTACAGTGTTTACATATAACCTACACATATCCTCCTGTGTACCCCAAACCATCATTACATTACGTATAACACCTAACACCACGTAATGCTAGGTAAACGACTGTTAGGTTGTACTGTTAAGAATAGGGGGGAGTCTGTATGTGTTTAGTACAAGCACAATCTCCTCCCTGACCCCAAATATTTTCTATTGCAATTGGTGAAATCCATGGATGCAGAACCCGGAGGAAAGGCCAACTTTCTTCAATGTCTTAAGTTACCATGACTCAGATTAATACTCTGGTCAATCTCAAGAGACTCTATTCTTACCATCTGAGGTAAGAACAGAGTCTCTTGAGAAAATGGTGCCAGGACAGTGTGGTGTCCACACACAAATGAGGCTGGATCCCTACCGTACACCACATGCAAATATCAACTCAAAATGGACCACAGACCTAAACATGAGACAAAACTCTCAGGAGACAGCACAGGGATGAATCTTTATGGCCTGGGATTTGGCCATGGATTCTTAGATTTGACAGCAAAATATGAGCAAAAACGGAAGAAAAATGGATAGCCAGGCATGGTGGTGCACACCTGGAATCCCAACCACTAGGAGTGCTGAAGCAGGTTCCACTGAGGCCAGCCTCAACAGCTTAGTGAGACCATGTCTTAAAGTCAAATAAAGTCAGCTAGGTGCCAGGCGCAGGGGTGCATATCTATAATCCCAGCAATTTTGGAGGCTGAAGCAGGAGGACCACAAGTTAGAGACCAGTCTTATTAACTTAGTGAGGCCTTAAGCTATATAGCAAGACCCTGTCTCAAATTAAAAAACAAAAAGGGATGGGAATGTAGCTCAGTGGCCAAGCACCCCCGGAATTCAATCTCCAGTACAGGTTCAGTTCCAGTAACACCCTCCCCAACCAAAAAAAGAAAGAAAAAATAGGAAAGATTGACTTCATCAAGATTAAAACTTTGCCAGGCACGGTGTCATACACCTGTAATCCCAGTGGCTCAGGAGGCTAAGGCAATAAGTTCAAAGCCAGCCTCAGCAACTTAGTGAGGCCCTAAGCAACTCATTGAGACCTTGTTTCTAAATAAAATGTAAAAGGAGGGGAGGGGAATGTGGCTTAGTGGGTTCACTCTCTAGAAGCAAGCAAAAAAAAAAAAGTTAACTTTAAATCAAAAACCATCACCAAGAAAGTGAAAAAGACAACGTAAAAAATGGGAGAAAATACTTGTGAATCATACATCCATCCAGAATAGAAAGTTACACACATCATAATATTAGGAACAAAAAGAATCCCATTAGAATATGGGCAAATGGACTCAAACTGGTATTTCTTCAAATATACAAAAATGACCCAAAAGGTGCATAAAAAAATGTTCATCAACATTGGTGATTAAGAAAATGCAAACTGGGGGCAGGGGCTGGGGCTCAGTGGTAGAGCAATTGCCTTGCATGTGCGACGCACTGGGTTTGATCCTCAGCACCAAAAATAAATAAATAAATGAAATTAAGGTGCTAAAAAAATCTTGAGGCTGGGGAAGAATGCTTGCCTTGCAAGCCCAGGCCCCTGGGTTCAGTCCCCAGTACTGCAAAAGAAAAAGAAAAAAGAAAAGAAAATGTTAATCAAAGTCACGGAGATATGACTTCATATCCACTCTGAAAGCTATTTTTAAAAAGAAAAGGGTGAAAGTGTTGGCTGGTGAGGATGCAGAGAAACTAGATGCTCATACATTGTGTCGGCTGGTGAGGAGGCAGGGAAACTAGAACCCTCATACATTGCTTGTGGGAGGATAAAATGATGCAGACACCACAGAAAAGTTTGGTAGTTTAGCAAAAGTCAAAACATAAAATTAACAAATGACTCAGCTGTTGCATTTCTAGGTTTATATCAAAGAAAAATGAAAACATATGTTCACCTACAATTACACATACGTTCGTGGCAGTATTTATTCAATAGGAGCCCAAAGGTGAGAACGATCCAAATGTCCATCAACAGATAAATGGAGAAATGTGGCATATACACAATGGAGTATTACTCAGCTATACAAAGGAGTGAAATACCAACACATACTACAACTTGGATGAGTTCTGAAAATACACTGGAAACAGAAGTCAGATACGAAAGGTCACATACTTATGATTCCATTTACAAGAAATATTCTGAACAGTCAAATCCTCAAGACAGCAGATGAGACGCTGCGGGAATTGGAGGTGAGAGAGTATAATGGACAGGAGGTAGTGTTCTGAGTGTCCCCTCCTCTGTCCCTGAACTCCTGCAGGAGTTCCCATGCTCCAGGCCATCTCTCAAGGAACAGCAACCAACCCCACTAGTTCTCTCATGTGCGGCCATCTGAGGAGGACAATAATCTAGGCATCACAAGCACACCAAACAGGTTTCCCCCTTTAGCCAGGGAGAAGGGAAAGGAAAGAGTAGGGCAGGAGGGGACAAGGAAGTTTTTGCTAAAGAAAGCATACAGGCTTTGCAGTCTGGCAAGTCAGGACTCCAATGCTGGCACTGCGCTATCTCAGTCCTGTAACCTGAACAAGTTCCTTCATCCTCCTTACTCAGCCCATGTTACCATTGGCTCAGCAGGGCATCTATTTTTTCCCAGCAAGGCACCGGCACAGCACAGGGTCTGCTTCAACCTAAGGATCCATCTGTGGACAGGCAATAATGTTGCTAACCCTGTAAGGTGACAGAACACTGGGCTCAAATTTGTACCTGGTCACTGAACTGTCTGAACTCAATGAGGCACACAAGTAAAAGCACATTTCATCCAGCAACTGTCTTTCAACTGTAAGAGTAAAAGAAATTGAAGTTAAAGTGTAAAAAAAACGGGTATTGTAAAGTTTCTAAGCTGCAAAGCCTGAGTTAAAATGTCAAGGACCAGGTATTGTTAAGTTCCTATGCTACACCCAAAACCTGAAATTCCTGTAGCTGTTAGGACAATTCCCGGGACTGCCCAGTAAATATTCCCCCTGACCATCTAGTTGTTTAATAACCTAGGACCCTGTGCAGCTTGGCACGTAGGCATCTCAGGGCCCAAACCAATCAGTTTGAATGTACCCCCCTTCTTAGGATTGACCTATCACTCCCGCCCGACCTGTTCCCGCCAATGAATGTACTAATCATGTTTAAGAATTGTTGTTTGATTTTCCCGCGCCTCATGATGATTTGCTCTGATGTATGCAAAGCCCCCGTCCTCCCCAAAAAGTGTACTTAAGCACTGCTCAACCCCTGCTCGGGGCTCTGGGCCGCTCTCCCTTGTTGAGTGAGCACGGAGCCCCAGTGCGCTGGATTCTTCAATAAACCCCCTTTTGCGGTTGCATGAGTCGGTCTCTTGGTGGTCTCTTCCTCCGACATTCGCCGGACCCTTACATAACCTTTTAATATGCTCCATAGCTTTTTGATCATGTTACACTATAAGAATAATCTTTGGGAGAAAATAGCACTCATTTTCAAATACTAAAAAGTTCTGAATTAAAGCCTTCCATCTTCCACTGGGTATGCCTGTAATCCCAGAGACTCAGGAGGCTGAGGTTGAAGGATCATGGGTTCAAGGCCAGCCTTGGCAACTTAGCAAAATAAAAAGGACTGGGGATGTAACTCAGTAGTAAAGAATCTCTGAGTTCAATCCCCAGTACCAAATCAGAAATCAAAAAGCCTTCAATTTCCTATCATTTGCACAATTTTCAGCCCCTCAGGCCTGTGGGAATTTGGTCACATGGCCTATTCCTTTTTTAGTGAAATATCATTTATATACCATAGAATCCATTCAAAGTGCACCTATATCCACAGAGAATTGATTCCAGAATCCCCTGTGGATACCAAAACCCTGGGTGCTCAAGTTCCTTACATAAAAGGGTGTGGCATTTGCATATACCTACACATACCCTCCCATTTACTTAAAGTTATCTCTAGATTACTTAAATCACACCCAATTCAATGTAAATACTATGTAAATGGTTGTTACACTGTATTGTTTCAGGAATAATGACAAGAAAAAAGTCTGTATATGCTCAGGACAGACAAAATCATCATAGGTTCAACTATGGAGTGATGTCAGCAATGACATAATATTTCAAAAATATTTTCAATCAACAGCTGGCTGAATCTGCTCATGTGGGATCTAGGGATATGGAGGGGCATATCAATAACTTTCTTGTATGTTAGCATTTTTTAAATTGTGGTAAATATATACAAAATTTGTCATTTTAACCCTCTTGAAGTGTGCAATTCAGTGACATTAATTATGATCATAATGTTGTAAACCTATTATTACTCTACATATTTCAAACCTTTTTCATTACCTCAAACAAAAACTGCAACCATTAAGCATTCATTAAGCCCTTGCCCCATAATCAGAGACTGATGCAAAAAAGGCACCTGACAAAATTCAATACCCTTCCAAGATAAAACCAATGAGTTAACTAGGAGGAGAAGGCCAGTTCCTTAATATGACAAAGGACACATGAACACACAGCTGAAATGACAGTGGTGACAACCTGAAGCTTTTCTCCAAGACCAGGAAAAAGACAAGAATACCTTTTATACTATTGCTATTCAACACAACACTGCAAGGTCTAGCCAAAGCAATCAGGCAAGGAATGAAAAGAAAAAGCACTCAGATTGGAAAGAAAGTAGTATCTGTTTCCAGATGACACAATATTTTATGCAGAAAACCTTAAAGAGTCTACCCCTTCCCAAAGAAATAATCCATAAAAACTAATAATTCAGGGGCTGGGGCTGGGGCTTAGTGGTAAAGTGCTTGCCTTGCATACGTGAGGCACTGAGTTCAATCCTCAGCACCACATAAAAATAAATAAAGATACTGTGTTCATCTATAACTAATATTTAAAAAAAACAAAAAGCTAATAATTCAGCAAAACTGCAGGTTACAAAAACCAACACACAAAAACCAGTTTTATTTCTATGTAATAACAATGAGCAAACCAAAGAGGAAATTAAGAAAATAATTTCACTTACAATAGTATTAAAGCTAATAAAATAGCTCAAGAATACACTCAATCAAGTTTTATCATACACTAAAACCCACAAAATATTGCTAAAAGTTAAGACAAATAAATGAAACATGGAATGTTCATGGGCTGGAAGACCTAATGTTAAGATGACAATACTAGTCACCTGCCTATAGTGTCAACTACAAGGCTGAGGCACGAGGATTGCTTGACATCAGGAGTTCAAGGCCAGCCTGGATGATGCAGTGATAGCATCTCAACAATAAAAAGAGGAAAAAAAGACAATTCCACCCAGTAGTCTACAGATTCAATGCAACCTCTACTACAAACCCAAAGATATTTTTGTAGAAAGAAACAATCCATCTAAAACTCATGTGGAACCTCAAACGACCCCAAACAGCTAAACAATATTAAAACAGAAGAACAAAGTTGGAGGATACATTTATTGATTTCAAAATTTACTATACAAAGCTACAATAATCAATTGTGTGGCATTGATTAAAGACAGACATACAGACCAATGGAACAGAGCACCCAGAAATATAATCACTTGTGTACAGTTAAGTGATTTTTCAATAGGGTATCAAGATCCTTCTGGGGAAAGTCTTTTCAATAAATGATGCTAGAAAATCTGTGTCCCTAACATGCAAGAAGAGCAAAACTTTAGCTAACACCATATATAAAAATTAAGTGAAAATGGATCAAAGACCATGAAGTATAAAATTTAAATCATAACTTAAGGGAAAAAAAAGGCAGGGGGAACCTTCATGACTTTGGATTTGACAATGATTTCTTGAACATAACACTGAAAGCACAAACAACAAAAGAAAAAAATGTACTTGTCAGATTTTTGAGCTCTGACTTATCAAAATTTAAATCCAAAGTAGTGAGATTTTTCTTCTTCACATAGAAATTGATACTGAAAGTGACTGAAAAAATAGGTTTCAGAACCAATAATTATTTTCTTCTACCAAAAAAAAAAAAAAAAAGAGGAGACTGACGAGGTTCTCAGATGGAGAGAAATTTATTATGACACAATTACAAGACTGCAGGTGGACGCAGGAGCAGAATCAAAGATGTGGGTACTTGGGCTGCAGTTATAGCTCAGCGGCAGAGTGCTTGCCTGGCATGTGTGAAGCACTGGGTTCAATCCTCAGCACCACATAAAAATAAGTGAATAAAATAAACTAAAAACAAACACAAAAACAAAAAAAGATATGGGCATTGGAAGTAGCCTATTCATGCATCATGTCGTAAACAAAACACAAAACACACACCAGAGGGCCACATCTTTCTCCCATTCCATGGTTTTGTTTCCTAAAGCAACATTTATAAAAGCTTACTCATTCTAGTTGAAGTAAGGGCAAAATTTATCACTCAGGTTGCTAAAATGAATTAACATCACATTTACAAAGTGATTTTTACAGATCATGTTGGGTTAATAAGATTCTCCAGAAAATTTTTAAGTAAAAATATATTTCCAACATTCCATATTCTTTTAACCATACCATTATCTGGTTCTAAACTGATCTGAGATTCAATTACAGCAGGAACACATCATTTGTACTATTAAAAGTAGATATCACAGATGTCTATTACAGCCACACTGACCTCATCAGCATCCCTTCCCTCACCCATCCAATACAAAAAGTCATTACTGACTGTGGGGCCCCCTTTGGGTTTGTAGCTGACCAGAGCCCTATGCACCATTGGCTTTCCTCCCTGATAGGCCAGTTAGCTCACTGTTACAACTGAAGCCCCCAATTCCAAGCAGTCTTTTTACAGACCACTGCTATTAGATGGAAATCAGGTCCACTGGAGATGACTGAGTTACTATAATTTCTCCTACCTCAAAAATAAATAAATAAATGGCCCCTCACAAAACTTAAGGTGAATTACAAAGACACATGACAAATGGCTGAAGGGTGATGGAGATTGAACCCAGGGGCACTTTGCCACTGAGCTCCATCCCAGCCCTTTTTATTTTTTAAGCATATAAAAGGTAAATTCATCTTGATGCCACTCGATGTTAATGCTAAGTGGCCAAGGCTGGCCACCAACTTGCAGTCCTCCCGCCTCAGTCTCTCGGGGCACGGAGATCACAGGTGAGAGTCACCGTGCCCTGCGGATAATGGAGTTTTATTTGGTGAATTTTTGTATTTGCTTTAATATGAACTAGTCCATGTCAAACAGAAATTAAGAAACGTTTCCTTTACAACAAAAGTGCTGCTGCACCCAGCAGCATGCTGAGGTGACAGCCTCCGTGCCCCCACAACACAGCAGCTGGCTCATAAACACATCACACAACCCAGATGCCTGTTCTGCTGTCAGTCTACTTGCTCTTTCAAGGAGACTACAGAAGACATGTGTCTACTTTAGTCTTAACCAAAATACGGGGCTCAGGCTTCCCGTGTACACTGCCTACAGGGAGTCTGTGCAGCAACGTGACAAACCTGCATCATGTTGTTTGTGATTAGGATGTTTAGGCTAATGTTTTCCAGAGAGCGTGAGATTACAGATTTTTAGGAAAAGAAGCAGAAAAACATCTTTTGCTAGGTCCACATGAAGCGTTTTCCAAAAGAGTTTCTCTAGCTTGGACCCTCTGAAAATGATCTTGTAAAGGAGAGTCTCAAGACCTCACAAGCATTTAACTGAAGGTGCTACTTTGCAGGAAAGAAAGAAATATTTAATGACAACAGTAATTCCAATGATTTGGGAGACTGGGGCAGGAGGACTGCCAAGTTCAAGGCCAGTCTCAGCAACTAATTGAGGCTCTAAACAACTTAGTGAAACCCTGACTCAAAAAATAAAAAGCACTGGGGATGTGACTCATTGGTAAAGCACCTCTGGGTTCCATTCTCCAGAGCCGAATAACTAAATAAAACCAAGAGTAAAACAGTTTAAGTAACTTCAGAATGTAGGAGTTTGAATTTTTAAAAAATTTTTTTAGTTATAGATGGACAGATGCCTTTATTTTGTTTATTTTTATGTGGTGCTGAGGATTGAACCCAGGGCCTCACGCATAATAGGCAAGCACTCTACCACTGAGCTACAGCCCCAGCCCAAGGAGTTTGAATTTTTAAGCATATGAAAGAAATTTATCTTGATGCCACACAATGTTGAACTTGTCTTTTCATGAACTTGCCTACTTTGGTTCCTACTATATATTTCAAAGGGAAAAATGAAGATCTGATATTCATTCATAGGGAAAGCACTGAAGAATACACATCAAAGTTTCAAAGAAAGTTAGCCAAACACAAACAGTAGCTGCCATTTATCATTTAAAGTCACATAAAGTGTTAAAACAACTTAATAAGCCTTCAGGCAAACTGGGCACATCATCCATCTGAGCTCAGTTTATACCCTTCACTTCCCCTGTAATGTTTCACATGGAGGCAATCACAAAATTTACAGGACAGAGAGCTGGGTGATGCCCGTTCCCGCCTCAGGAGGGCGCCTTACCCAGGTTGTGCCGCTTGGACTTGGCGTGTTCGTGGATGTGTTTCTTATTGAAACAGCCAAAGAAGACGCAGTAGAGGCAGGAGTGGAGACGGTTCAGGTGGACGCCACAGACATGGCAGACGCAGGACTTTGCCTGAAATTCAGAGAAGAGAATCAGTAAGTAGTGCAGGAAGCAACAGGAGAGGTAAAAGGGAAATGCCGAAGCCAAGCCAAGCCATCCTGGAAGAAAGGAAAGGGAATTTTATAGCAAATGACTGTTCATTCTTTCAATTCCCCTTAAAGAGACTTATTTCATTTATCTTAAAATTAGCTCCATATGAAATGACAGCCATGACCTCAATGTCAAAACCTAGTAAGTAGCCAGGTGTGGTGGTAACACACCTGTAATCCCAGTTACCTGGGGAACAAAGGCAAGAGGATCATGAAATGAAGGCAGCCCAGCAACACAGCATGACCGTACTGTGGAAAAACAAAAACAAAAACAAAGCCCGAAAAACTAGTGGCATGTTTACCACATTTTCCTCCCCAATCCCAACAGGCACCCTAACCGACATGGCACTGTCCCACTGCAGGCCAACTACCCACACCCTGAGTATCATTTGAGGCTTGATAACCCTGGTTTTGAGAGCACACACACCTAGAAGCAAAAAAGCAAAACAGAAACCACACACAGCTGCAGGGGGTGGTGCACACCTGTAATTCCAGCAACTTGGGAGGCTGAAGCAGGAGGATGGCAAATTCAAAGTCAGCCTCAACAATTTGGCAAGACCCTGTCTCAAAAAATAAAAGAGCAGGGGTGGGGTGGGGTGGGGGGGCAGAGAGTGGGGGATATTGCTTAGTAGTAAGCACCTGGGTTCAATACCTGATCCCCAAGCCACCAACCTCCAAAAAAGAAAACACCACACACACACACACACACACACACACACACACATACACACACACACACAAGGAATAGGAGAGGTTGAATCAAAGCAATATACACAAACAAAAAAAAAGTAACAACAATTTATTACTAAGAAATAGGCCACATAAACATGACATTTTAACAGCAGAAAGTATGAGCACAGTGGTAAACAATTCTTATGCAACCTCAACACTCAAAAGGAAGGCTGACTTCCAGCACTACAGGGGACAACTAAAAGGAGATGACATCTTAAGGAATTCCAGCAAGAACAAATTATTTACATTGAGTAAAAATTCCAAGCCCATATTGAAATTAATACTAGAGACACACAAACTAACTCTAAGTCATCTTCACAGGTGAATTCCAACTAACAATTATAGTGGAAGGCCAAAAATATAAAATCTCCACTCTGTAACCATAGTAATAACTGATTCAAGTAAGAATCGGCAACGGACTCTAAAACCATTGGTTAAAAAAATATCAGTAATTCACAAAAGCTAAAATGGCAGAAACAGATCAAATACCCGCCAAATGATGATGGGGCAGACAAACTGCAGTGGAGTGCAATTCCCCATGAACAGGAAGGAGGACTTGACAAGCCACAAGGCGGCAACCCTTGAACACATGACCCAAGTAAAAGAAGCCCAACACCAAAGGCCACGGGGAGTAGGATTCCACCCACACAGAACGCTGAAACCACAGAGAGGACCCAGACTGCCAGGGCTGGGGAGGAGAGCAGGATAAAAACGGGCTGTAACCCAAGGAGGTGGGTGGTGGCCGCAGGTCTGAGCACACACTCACAGTTGCTGAAGAGTATGGTTTTAAATGGTTAATTTTACATTACGTGATTTTACCTAGAAACTCAAAACGTAAAAGCTTCCTTTAGGACTGAGAAGTTGGGTCAACACCACCTTAATCAAACTGAACTTTCCCCAGCAAAACAACCCAATCCATGACAGAGCACTGCCTCCAGCAAGGTCCACACCTTGACTGTGCTCAGGAGAAAAACTCACAAGTCCAAACTGACTCTGCAAAATATCTGTTCTGTGTTCTCCAAAGATACCATGTACAAAAGACAAAAAGCTGGAGAACTCTAGATGAACAGAATCTGAAGAGACACACAAAAAAATGCACTGCATGATCCTGGGCTGAATCCTATAACCAAATGATCTCAAGTCATAAACAGCATTATTGGGAAAGTAGAGCTGTAGCTTGGATTTGAAAGCTTGGAGCTACTGGGAGGTGACGGAAACTCATTTAACAGAGGGGCCTAGAGGGAGGTCTCTGGGCCACTGGGGGCATGTCCTTGGAGGGCACTGTGAATAACCAGTTCTGCTCAGCCACTGGCTCCTGCCATGATGTGCTGCCTGCCACAATCCCAAAGCAATGAGGCCAACTGACCATAGGTTGTAACCTCCAAAATTGTCAGCCAAAATCAACCTTTTCTCCTTATAAACTGATTATCTCTGGTTTTTGTTAGAGTTTCAAAAGGCTAACAAGTGGGGCATTTAAACAGGGATATGTTAGAAAATATGATTCTATTAAAACTACACTTGGATTGGGATCGCTGCACTGTGGTTATGGAGAATAATGAGCTGGTTCTTAGGGGAGGTGCACTTAAGGGTAGATACCATGAGAGTCTACAACAAACTCCAGAGGACTCAGGAAGAAAGGCATACAGAGGCATAAATGAAGGGCAAAAGCCAAACCTCTGGGAACTCTACGAAACTATGTGACATTCACACAGTGCTATTACTATTTGTTGTAGGTTTCTTAATTTCACAAATACAGGGAAAGCCAGTATCAAACTGCATGAAACCCAGCAATTCCACTTCTAGGTTTATGTGCAACAGAAGACACTGCAGATCAGAATTTCACAGCAATGTTATTTGTGATACCCCAACATAAGAAGTAGGCAAAAATATTCCCCATGAGGAAAGATGAATGGCTGTGTGGTCAACTCGTAGAAGACTACACAGCAAAGCAAGGGGCCTACGGGGCACTCTGTGGGGTGCAGGACTTCACACGGCACTGAGGGGAGCAGTGAGACAGGCAAATGCATATGGCGGGCTCCCATCACAGAAGCAGCAAAGCCAGTCAAGGGCTGTGGAAATCTACACCAATGATTCCCAGAGGGCCAGGGGAGGGACACAGTGGCTTGAGGGGGGGTCCTGGAATGATGAGTGCCATCCCCCGTGCCCCCTGCAGTGGTGATGCACATGCATTTTATGAAAAGCCACTGAGGTGTATGTTTTAAAAGAGGTGAGAAACCACAGCATAATAGTAAACAACACATAGAGAATCTACACACATATGCTTGAAGACATACATGAAATACTATGATCATTCAAAGAAGAAAAGCATATCTGATCATGGGGAGTTGGGGGAAAATCAGAGAAATTTGTACCTGAGAGATGGAATCTGAGCAGAGAGCTCAACACTATACGGCACAGCCCTTGTAGTCAAACACAAGGCCTCACACTAGTGGGCAGACAACTCACTGAACAGTCCAGTTCAAAGAAGTAAACGAGCACCATAAAAACAAGCCCACAGGCCTGGGGTTGTGGCTCAGTGGGAGAGCGCCTGCCTAGCACCTGTGAGGCACTGGGTTCGATTCTCAGCATCACATAAAAATAAAGGTATTGGGCCGGGGTAGTGGCTCAGAGGTAGAGCTCTCGCCTAGCACGTGTGAGGCGAGCACCACATAAAAGTAAAATAAAGACATTGTGTCCACCTATAACTAAAAAATATTTTTTTAAAAAAAAGGTATTGTGTCCATATCTACAACTAAAAAATCAGCACACAAGTCACACACTTTCAACTGCTCCATTAAAAGCAGATAAGTTTAAGAAGGTAAGTCTAATTCTCATACATTCCCTGCAGTGACTTTTTTACCACCATGAATTTGATATAATTGAAGCACCAGGTGAAAACATTCTACTGTCCGTGAAAAACCAAGGGAAGACCTGAAGCTGAAGACCTGACTGGAAACAGACCAACTTCTCAAACAAACCCACAACTCTGGAGACCCTGAAGAGCCAAACTCGGACCTTCAACACAGACAGAGCGCTAACATAGATCTCAGCATCCACCTAGTCAAAACCTTCATTGGGCCAATGAAGGACCAGCTAGCTGTGTTCTCAAACGGGCCAAGAGACCCACCTGCCAGGCCTACCGAAAAAGGCTACCAAGAGTACCAAACCAAAAGACGTTATGTGTGACAAGTGCTCTACAAAATGTAAACTGCTGGATACATGTGAAGTATCACAATCACAAATGGGAAGCCCAAGTCACACATCTGGCAGAAGCAGGGATGAAGTAAAAGGCTCTGGTACTAATGACTCAGCCAAGCAGCCTCAGCTTCCCAAGTGTCAGTTGCACATGCACATGGAGCAAGCAGATCATCCTGAAGCCTTATTTTAACCTGCTGTTCTCCTTTGGTTCCCAGAGTCTTATATAAGAGCTGCTACCAAGTCATGATAACCTATTACCAACACTCAATTCTACTTTAATTTCTGTTCTTCAACACTTTCTACAAGTGCCTGCCAACATAAAATACTAGAAGATGATTCAAGTATCTATATGGCAGATCATGTAAGTCTCCAAAAAGTGAGTTTATCTACTTCCGATCTAAGAATCTGTCTGTCGACATCAAGTGAATCAGATCGGTGTGTCGTTAAAGAAGACCTAGCACAACTTAAGATCTGGCCAAAGGAATCAGGCTGAGCCAGTCCCTGGATCAGAGACCAATCTGTAGCAGCTGATCCAGGGGACAGAAAAACAAAATCCAGACAATGAGAAAGTCAGCAAGTTGATACCTACAAGACGTCACTATAACCACACAAGATATCACTATAACCATACTCTGGAGCAATGCGTGTCACCCAACAAAAGCAGCCAGTCTGAAAAGACTATACTATAGGAATCCAACTCTGAAAAAGAAGAAAAACACAGATGGTAAACAGATCAGTGGCTGCTAGGCATAGGGAGAGTTGAGCAAGGGAAGCAGTGAAACTGCTCTGTATGTGACCCTAGTGGTGGGTGCATTTGTCAAAATTCATTGAACAGGGACAGAGGCTGTATCTCAGTAGCAGAACATTTGTCAGCATGGATGAAGCCCTGGCTTCACTTGTCAGCACTACCAAAAAATTCACTAAATTTTACAGAACAGAGCCAACCTCCACTGGTCGTGCAGGCTCACACCAGTACTCCTAGCTACACGAGGGCTACGGCAGAGGGATTCCAAGTTCATAGTCAGCCATGGCAACCTAGGAGAGACCGTCTCAAAACAAAAACTAAAAACAAGGGCTCAGGGTACTGCTCAGTGATAGAGTGCCATTGGCTTCAATCTCAGTGTCACATACAAAAAACAATCACCTTTTTACCCATGCAAAATTGTACATGACACAGTTGGAGGATGCCAGGATGGAATGCAGCCTATGAGAGAAGAATCTGGTTATACTGCAGGTAGAGGACACAATGCACTGAAAGGGGTAGGAAGAAAGTTCCTAAGTAACTTGGCAACGAGTGAAGGGTGCTCACTAAAGGAAAGGCGTACCCAGCACTAGTTCTGAAACGTCTACACATGTCCACTGAGACTGAACTATTTCAAAAATGGACTGTGGGTGATGGGAGCCAGGTTTCTCTCTGTTGGACACAGAAGTTACAGATAACCAAGAAAGGAAAACTAGAAAATGATCCATATAATACTGGATTAGAGTTAGAGACACCATGTATGGCTTAATATGGATGCAAAGGGATATACTGAAAAAATTATAGATGTGTGTCCAGATGGATTAACACACACAGGTCTATTTTTTAATGCTATCCTCAGACAGCCAAGAAGCCACCATATCCCAGTAATTAATGAGCACACCAGTGCCCAGATCCCGGTTTCTAATTTCATTCTCTAATAAATGGAACCAGGGATCCTTGGAGAAATGGCAGAATCTAACACCAGAGCAGAAAATATACAATTTGACCCTGAAATATTTTGCAATACTGGAAAGTAATGAAATGCTCAAAAGTGGTAAAACATCCCGATAGTATTATTCTTCATACAGTATTATGACAAGGGTACTTTACTTCTGTGGTCTTCCTTCCCTAGCCCCATAATCACAAGAAAAACTAGACACACACAAATTCAGGGGTGAGTCCACAAACTCCTTCGTACTTCAGCTGACTCAGAATTAAAGAGAAAATGGGTAGTCCAAAAAAGACTCAGCCCCTTTCTTCCAAAGGGTGTCCATTTCTTATTCCTTCAACAGTGCTATTAAGACTCCAAACACAGAAGCGGGAAAAGTGTTCCCTTACCACATGAATTCACCCTTCGCCCTCACCTGGTCCTGCCCAGATAGTTCTCCCTCCTCTCTAGCCCTTTCCCAAACTAAAAACTTTTACCAGAAGAGTTGATTTAGGACCCAAATTCTGTGCATTGGAAGCTTTCCTCCAAAGGAGAGGCTGCCATAAAACTTAAGAGCAAAGAAAAGAGAAATGATTATTTAAAAACAAACAAACAAACAAAACCCTGTTTCCCAAATATCTACATACTCAAAATACAATGCAGAGTATGTTAAGTCACAATAACCAGCAGAACTATTACACTTCCTGACTTTTTATGGCCAGTTGCTGTGTTTACACTTACCTGAAGTGGTAAGACATTTGTTACATTTAACATACACCAGAATGCAAAGAGGATACAGGTAATAGTGAACTCTAAACCCTGGGAACATTTTTACATTCAGCAGTACAAGATCTGTACTGCAATTCAAGCCTAATTGGGAAGAAATCTAATAAATCTGATCACGTTTCCCCTCATTCCCTTATCTAAAGAAGGATCAAAGTTTGGATACAAAAATCATAACCTGCCTCACCTCAAATGAGAAAATGTGTCACTCCTATTCATCCAGGGATTCATTCTAATGGTTAAATTGTAGCTGAGAATGGCAACTCAAAAGGACACCTACATTTACTCAGGAGGCTGAGGCACAAGGATCATGAGTTCAAAGACAGCCTTAGCAAAAGCAAGGCATTAAGCAACTAAGTGAGACCCTGTCTCTAAAAAAAATTCGAATCAAGGCTGGGGATGTGGCTCAGTGGTTGAGTGCCCCTGAGTGCACCCCTCCACCCCCCAAAAAACTACAATTTAGGGTCTGCCCTAGTGGCAGATACCCATAATCCCAAACACTGGGGAGACTGAGGCAGGAAGATTGCAAGTTGGAGGCCAGTCTCAACAACTGAGCTAGTCTGTCTAAGACAGAGAAGAGGGGGAGAAGGAGGGAGGCAGGGGAAAGGCTGAGGGCGTAGCTCAGTGGTAGAGAGGACCTAGGAGCCACTCCCAGGTACCACCAAGAAAAATACGTACATACATTCACTGAAGTATTGTCAAAATTCATTTCTTAAAACCAAATACATTTTAATCCTATACAACATGGAAAATGTATGTTATTCCCTGTTAATCACCATAGTTAAATTGTTTCTCAAACTAAATTTTCCTTAACTGGGCCATTCAGTGTTAGAAATAATCACATGGGATGTGAAATAATACAATAAGAAAAATAGATTAACCCATCCCTGGGTTCAATCCCTGGTACCAAAAAAAAAAAAAAAAAAAAAAAAAGGAAAGGAGGGGATTCTGTATTTATTCCCATGTAGAAATGCATTTTACATCAAATCTTAATCCAGAAACGAACAAAACAGTTGCAACAAGATTATCAGTCATTATTAATTATTCAGGATTAATTGTTGGTAGATTACTAAATGGCACTGCAATAACTGATAGTACTGAATTTCAAGAGAAATATTTATCACCGCCTGTCTATAGCTTAAATTTTTACTAGAGAACACAGATGTGGTTCAATAGCTTTCAAACTAAACAACTAAAATTAGATATTAAAAATATTAATCTAAGCCTCATTGCAAAAAATAAGAATTTCGTATCTTAGAAAATTAGGGTCGGGAAGCTGAGGCAGGAGGATCACAAGTTCAAAGCCAGCCTGAGCAACTCAGCGAGGCACTCAGCAATTGAGGGAGAACTTGTCTCAGATCGTTTAAAAAAAGGGCTGGGGTTGTAGCTGTTGTGGCTCAGTGGTAAAACACCCCTGGGTTCAATCCCTTATACCAAAAAAAAAAGGGGGGGGGGAAGGAGGGGATTCTCTATTTATTCCCATGTAGAAATGCATTTTACATCAAATCTTAATCCAGAAACGAACGAAACAATTGCAGCAAGATTATCAGCTAGTTTTAAGAGTCATAATTCCGTAAGTAGCAAGAATCTCACTGACAATAAAAAAAAAAAACTGTTTCATCTAATCTTAGTTCATTCTAAATGATAACTATGCCCAGCACCTTTACTATCTTACTGTCAAAAACAAAAAGATAACACTTAACAAGGCCTACAAACCCAGCAGATCTATTGGTTTTCCCATTACAAAGTGCTATTCAAGGTGGAAATTGATAACGAGTTGGGTTGTCATTTGCAAAACTGCGTTGAATTATTAAAAAAAAAAAGTTAGGGTTGTCATTTGCAAAACTGCGTTGAATTATTAAAAAAAAGTTGAAGAATATTATTTTCTGACTTCCAAATATTAATACGCTTAATTGCTTGGATGTACACAATTGAAAGAAAAAAAAAAAAAAGACAATGGTATCACTGTGACTACCTCAATGGTTCCTCATTGCAGAGGCTCCAAGCCCCACCTTTCCCATCAGCCAAAAAAAATTTTTTTTTAATTCACTTCTCCGTAGCTACAACACAAATCCTCAGTGGTCGTGGCGACGCGCCTCTCCACGTCGAGAGGATTCGCTCGGCTCATCCCCGACCGCCCTTCTCTCCCCGCCCCAACCCCGTCCATACCACAACTGAACCAGGGGAAAAAAGGGACGCCCTCGCCCAGTCTGTCCCTGTAGACCCTGGCCCTGGGGGGGTACCCTTTCCAGTAATACCCTAGGAACACCCTAACCACCCAGGTCCCGGGCACAGGCTCCTGGTCCCAGTACTGGGATCCGAGCCCGGACCTGCAAGAATGGACTCTCGGTTGTCACGGAGCCTTCAAGACGGTTGGCCAGGGTTGACCGCCGCAGATCACCAAAGGCCCGGGGATCCTCCTCTCTTATCTTTTCCCGGGGCCCCCATCCCCCTCCCAGTCCTGGAAGATTCCTGGAACCCTGGAAACCCTCTCCTGCAGCCCCAAGCTGCCCTTGCAACCCGGTGGCAGAAACCCCCCCCTCCCTGTTTGCATTCGCCCTCCCCCGTCCCC
>NW_025999894.1:1030683-1074009 GCF_001458135.2 Marmota marmota marmota | reverse complement strand
CTCTACCACTGAGCTACGCCCTCAGCCTTTCCCCTGCCTCCCTCCTTCTCCCCCTCTTCTCTGTCTTAGACAGACTAGCTCAGTTGTTGAGACTGGCCTCCAACTTGCAATCTTCCTGCCTCAGTCTCCCCAGTGTTTGGGATTATGGGTATCTGCAACTAGGGCAGACCCTAAATTGTAGTTTTTTGGGGGGTGGAGGGGAAACAAAGGCCCGTCCTCACGTCTACGCCATTGGCTGCCGACTCCCACCGCGGCACCTCCGGCCATTGTCATAGGCTGACAAAACCGTCCGTCTGCCTCTCGGGGGGACGCCTCTCGGGGGGACGCCGGCAACTCGACTTGCCGGGCCTTCCACTCGGAACTGCGGAGGCGGGGGCGTACTGAGGATTGGGTGGCGCTGGGTGTCCGTCAGGGCGCGGAACCGGTTTGCACCGGCCTGAGCTCTGCCGCAAAGAGGCGGGGCTACGGACGGGGCGAGGGGGGGGGCGGCTTGGACTCTGAGTCTGCGCTCCCCTCTCCCTGGGCGCTTCCCTGATGTGCCGTGCACTTCCCTGGCAACCGGACCCCGTCCTAGGGGACTTCGTCGCAGGACCCTACCGCCTTCGTAGCCCGTGTTCCCGCTGCAGTGTCGGGGGCGTTAGATTGAACGGCGAGCCTCCTGTTTGGCACTGCTTCAAGGATGCAGTTGGGGTCCCTCCCAACCAGGAGCCCGCAGTCCAGGGGAAGACCTAACCACAGAGCTGTCCAGTTGAAACAGGATGCCAGTCACGTACCGAATTAGAAATTTCATAAAACCTGCATTTTTTTAGGTTGCATTTTATTTTATTTTATTTTTTTTAAAGAGAGAGAGAAATTTTAATATTTATTTATTTATTTATTTATTTTTCGGGGGACACAACATCTTTGTTTTGTATGTGGTGCTGAGGATCGAACCCGGGCCGCACGCATGCCAGGCGAGCGGGCTACCGCTTGAGCCACACACATCCCCAGCCCCTTATTTTATTTTTTTTAAATTTATTTATTTTGCATTACAATTCTTAATACACCATTACACAATAATTTATCATATAAAACCTGAATTTTTTTAAAACCGAAAAGAGGAAAAAAAAGGCTAAATTAATTTTAGTGAGACAGCTTCGTCAACCCAACCTAGCCTGAATATCATTTAGCCATGTAAGCAAGAAAATTGTTAGTGAGATATTTTCCAATTTTGCACGAAGTCTTTGAAATCTAGTGTGTGTTTCAAGCACTTCCAGTTTGTACCAGCCACATTTCAAGTGCTCGCGGCTGCTAGGTGGGACACCCCAGGTCCAATGAGTGCAATCAGCCTTCTTCTCTGTGGGTTCCACGTCTAAGGAAGGATTCAACCCACCCAGGATAGAAAATATCTGGGGGACAGGGGAAATGTCCTGCACTGAACGCGTACAGACATTTTTCTTGTAGTGATTTCATAAGTGTCATTGTTCCCCAAGCAATGCAGCGTGACAACTATTCATATAAGCCTTTACATTGTGTTAAATATTAGAAGATCTATGGTTTTAAGTATGCAAGACAGCCAGGGGCGGTGGCACACACCTGTAATGCCAGTAACTCTGAGGCATGAGAATGTCAATTTCGAGACCAGAGAGGCAATGTCTCCAATTTAAAAAAAAAAGAAGCTTGGTGGGTGGCGATTGAGAGGGGAGGAAGGAGATCTTGGGACACCTCTTGGGCGAGGTGGGATGCTGCTCCCCTGTACTCATCCCATTGCTTGAGAGTTTGCAGCATTCTTCCACCGACAGGAGAAAACCAGTTGCTGTTCAGAGCTGTCACCGGTAAAAAAATAAAGAGAGTGGTATCATGGTTCTTAAAGCTACAGCGCTTAATTTGTTGACTACTGGATTAAAGCATTTGTGTTGGGGGCAGATTGCCAAACACAGTTTTGCCTCAGAGCCTTTGAGTCTGTAGTCTCTCTTTATGCCTAAAGTGCTTTCCATCACACCCCGGTATTCCACGGTTTATACTCCCTGAACTCTTTCCAGGCTTTATCAGAAACTACCTTTTCCATGAGGCGTTCCACTGCCACTCTATTGAAAATTAAACCCTCTATTCAAAATTCTCTATTCCCTTACCCTGCTTTTTTTTTAAATACTTTTTTTTTAGTTGTCAATGGACCTTTATTTTATTTATTTATTTATTTATATGCAGTGCTGAGGATTGAACCAGGGGCCTCACACATGCCAGGCAAGTGCTCTGCCCCTGAGCCACAACCCCTGCCCTCATACCCTTTTTTAAATTTTTTTTTTAGTTATCAATGGATATTTATTTATGTATTTATATGAGGTGCTGAGAATCAAACCCTGTGCCTCACACATGTTAGGCAAGCGCTCTATCACTGAGCCACAAACCCAGCCCTTACCCTGTTTTTTTTTTCCTCCAAAGAACTTATCAACTATCTGACATAGCATTCATTTACTTCTGTATTTGTTGTGGTGGTGGTCTATTCTCTCCAAAGCATGAGAAAAATCCATAAGGATGATGACAGCATCTCCCAGTGCCCCAAAACATGAATGCCTACTTGCAGGTGTCCCAAATTGCCTGTTGAATTAATTAGCTAACTAATTAACCACTAACACATAGGAAAATCTAATAAGACTATCCTTGGAATAAAACACTGGTTAAGGCAAGGTATATTTGAGGAAGAAATATGGGCTTACTAAAAAGGGAAATTGCAAATAGTTAATAAGGCTGGAATTAAAGATTATGTGGGACTGGGGTGTGGCTCAGTGGTAGAGCACATACCTAGCATATTTGAGGCCCTGGGTTTGATCCCCAAGACTGAAAAGAATAAAAAAATATAAAAGTATATGTGATTCGGGGCTGGAGTTGTGGCTCAGAGGTAGAGTGCCCGCCTAGCATACATGAGGCACTGGATTCGAGCCTCAGCACCACATAAAAATAAAATAAAAGTATTGTGTCCACCTATAACTAAACACAAATCAATAAATATATTTTTTAAAGTCTATGTGATTCTATGTGAATGTGGGGGAGTGTTCTGACATTATTGGACTTATAAATGAAACGTGTATTTAGCATTCAAACCCTAATATTGGTCTATTTTAATCCATATTAATTATTAATATATAATTGTAAATATTAATTAATTAATTAATATGGTCATCTAACTTCAGAAGAACTTCTTTGCTCTCTACTTGAATTAATACATAAGGATTTAAAATGCTCTATAATCAGAACAGGCTTACTCACAATCTGGAATATACTTGAGAAGCAAACTCTAGCAGAAACAAGGACAGTGCTCTTTAGTACATTTTTTTATTTTTTTTTATTTTATTTTATTTTTTTAAAGAGAGAGTGAGAGAGAGACAGGGAGAGAGAGGGAATTTTTAATATTTATTTATTTTTGTTTTAGTTCTCGGCGGACACAACATCTTTGTATGTGGTGCTGAGGATCGAACCCGGGCCGCACGCATGCCAGGCGAGCTCGCTACCGCTTGAGCCACATCCCCAGCCCTAGTACATTTTTTTAAATGGGGGAAAAAGTGGAACCAACCTAAATGACCATTAGTAAGAGAACTGTTGAATAAACTATGGAATGGCTGTTCTAGGGAATACTCTAGAGCCATTTATAAAATGGAGTATATAGCAGAGTATGGTGGCACATGGCTGTGACCCCAGCAACTCTAGAGGCTGAGGAAGGAGGATCCCAAGTTCAGGGCCAGCCTGGGCAAATAAGCAAAACTCAAACCATAGTAGTTATATAAATATCACTATGGTGTAAATATTTTAAAAAATGAAAAGGGCCGGTGGCACAGCCTGTAATCCCAGCAGCTTGGGAGGCTGAGGCAAGAGGATCTCAAGTTCAAAGCCAGTCTCAGCAATGGTGAGGTGCTAAGCAACTCAATGAGACCCTGTCTCTAAATAAAATACAAAATAGGGCTGGGGATGTGGCTCTGTTAGAGATCAGTGGTAGAGCATTACCCTAGCAGAGAACACTGGGATCAATCCCCAGTGCCACAAAAAAAGAAAATAAGATACTAATAACATTAATTTTAAAAAGAAGTGGTTCTATAAATATCACTATGGTTTGAATATGGCTTGTTCTCTCCAAAACTCTCTCCAAAACTCATGAAGATATTTTTGAGACCCTGTCTCAAAAAAGCAAAATAATAATAATAATAATAATAATAATAATAATAATAATAATAAAAAATATAAAGGGCTGGGCTGGGGATGTGTCTCAGTGGTAGAGTGCTTGCCTAGCTGAACAAGGCCCTGAGTTCAATCCCCAGTGTTACCAAAAGCTTAGTCCTTGTCCCCAATGCTTATCCAATAATGAGGACAGAGCTGGAGCTGGGGTTGTGGCTCAGTGGTGGAGCGCTGGCCTACCATGGGTGAGGCACTGGGTTCGATTCTCAGTGCCTCATAAAAATAAATAAATAAAATAAAGGTCCATCAACAACTAAAAAAATAAAATTGAAAAAAAAAAATATTACAAGGGTGTTCAGAAGTGAGACCTTTGAAAAACAATTAGCGTTAGATGAAGTCATCAGGGTGGGACCCTCATTGCTGAATACATACAGTGGCTTATTAAGAAGAGGGAGAGAGAACAGATTGGCACATGCTCTCCCTGTGTCTCACTGTGCCATACCCGGGAATTCTTTCAACAAGAAGTCCTTCACCAGATGAGACTCCTTGCCCTTGGTTAAGGACTATGAATCAAAATGAATCTCTTTTCCTTATGGCTTATCCAATCACTGGTATTGTGTTATTAGCAACAGTGGGATAAGACAAGTACTGATGTGAAGTCTGTAAATCATCAGTAAATAAAACAAATTATAGAAAATTACAGATGATATCCTGACACTAATGAGAAAACAATACTCTATGTGGTATGTATTAAAAGTCTGGAAGAAACAAACCAACCCATTAATAACAGTTAATCTACGGTGAGGGAGAAGTCAACTTGGATTCATCTATAATGTTGGATGAAGCCAGGCACAGTGGCTCACACCTGTAATCCCAGTGGCTCAGGAGGCTGAGGCAGGAGGATTGCAAATTCAAAACCAGCCTCAGCAACTCAGTGAGACCCTGTCTCTAAATAAAATATGAAAAAGGGCTGGGGATATAGCTCAGTGGTTAAGCGCCTCTGAGTTCAATTCCCCAATACAAGTGAATATATATATATATTTTTATACATATATTATATATTATATATATATATCAATATTTATATATAAAATGTTGGATTTCTTTTTCTTTTTTTTTTTTTTTTTGCGGTAATACTGGGGATTGAAACCAGGGGCACAGTACCAATGAGCTACCTCTCCATATCTTTTTCATTTTGAGACAAGGTCTTGCTAAGTTTCCAGGATGGTCTCAAACTTGCAATTCTCTTGCCTCAGCCTCCTCCTGAGTATCTGGGATTATAGGCATGCACCACCTCAGATTGTTTTTTTACAATGAGAATTAATCATATATTATTTTGTACTTAAAAATCATCAAAACTTTAAAAAAATGACTAAATATGATGATACAAGACAGTGTAAAAACTCAAGACTCAGAAAACAAAAATATGTTCAAATTCATACATTCACATGATTCTTCAGTCACAGTCCAAAATTTCCACTTATGCATTTATTTGTCTACTCAAAAAAAAAGCCAGACTGCAAAATTCCAATCAATCTGTGTAGCCTTGGGCAGATTGTCCCATTTCTCAGTCCATTTATTTATCTATTTATACTAGAGTTATATCAGCTTGGGGTTTATAATTAAAGGGGTTTGGCAAGGAATAAATGAGATAATCCATACTAAACTTCTAATGTACGTCTATTGTTTATTAAGGATTCAAGAAACATTAGTAACTGCTGATCTAGTAGTTGCTGGAAATTGAAATGATTTGGAGAGTTTCTTACTTTAAAAATCCCACAATGAGCCAGGTACAGTGGTGCACACCTGTAATCCCAGTGACTCGGGAGGCTGAAGCAGGAAGAGATCCAGTTAAAGCCAGTCTCATCAATGGTGAGGCACTAAGCAATTCAGTGAACCCTGTCTCTAAATAAAATACAAAAAAAAAAAAAAAGGCTGGAAATGTGGCTCAGTGGTGGAGTACCCCTGAGTTCAATCCCCGGTACCAAAAAAAATCCCACAATCTAGTGGGATTAGAAGCAATGTAACCAACATTAACAAATGTCTTAGTACATTTTGTGCAGCTATAACAGAATACCTGAGACCGGGTAATTTATAAATAACAGAAATTTATCCAGGTATGGTGGTGCCTGGCTGTAATCTCAGGTACTTGGGAGACTGAAGCAAGAGAATTGTGTATCTGAAGCCATCTTGGGCAACATAGTGAGACCCCCGACTCAAAAATTTAAAAATAAATAAATAAATAAAATAAAAATATAAAGGGCTGGTCTGGGGATGTGTCTCAGTGGTAGAGTGCTTGCCTAGCTACACAAGGCCCTGAGTTCAATCCCCATTGTTACCAAAGGCTTGGTCCTTGTCCCCAATGCTAGTCCAATAATGAGGACAGAGTTTGGAGAAAAAGGAAAAAGAAGTTGTATTGCTTTGCTAGCAAAGGAAAGCACAGGGGATCCCTGACCCAGAGGCTGTGATTCTACCCATTAAGGGGATTCATGGAGTTTTAAAGAGGTGATTCAAAGGCCACGTTCCAAGTGTTCTCTTTTGGAGTTGTAATTCACTTGTTAATTTGGGAGATAGTCATTTCTGAGATCTTCTGGTGCCATCCCCAAAGTCTGAATTACTTTGTTCCGGTGATGGATGTATGTCCAAGGACAGTTAATTCTGCCTAAGATAGGGAAGAAGAGCAATCCCGTTTCCTCTGAGATCAGAGAGGAAGAGAGATTAGGAGGAGGAAGAGGAAGAAAGGAAGAGAAACATATCCTTTTAACAGTAAGTCGCAGTTGGGCGCAGTGGAACACGCCTGTCATACCAAAACCTTGAAAGGATCACAAATTCAAAGCCAGCCTCAGCAACTTAACAAGGACCTAAGACACTCAGTGAGACCCTGTCTCTAAACAAAATATAAAAAGGGCTGGGGGCCAGGTGCGGTGGCACATGTCTGTAATCCCAGTGGCTCAGGAGGCTGAAACAGGAGGATCGTGAGTTCAAAGCCAGCCACAGCAAAAGTGAGTCACTAAGCAACTCAGTGAGACCCTGTCTCTAAATAAAATACAAAATAGGGTTGGGGATGTGGCTCAGTGGTCGAGTGCCCCTGAGTTCAAATCCTGGTACCCTCCCCCCCAAAAAAATAAATAAAAGGGCTAGGGATGTGGCTTATTTTGTAAGTGCCCTTGGGTTCAATCCTTGGTACCAAAGTAAAAAGTTGCAGTGAAAAAGACTCAGTGGCCGGGCCTGGTGTCACAGCCTGTGATTTCTGCAGTCGAAGAGACTGAAGCAGAAGAATTGAAAATTCAAAGCCATTCTCAGAAATTTAGGGCCTCCGTAAAATAAAAAGGCTCATCTGTAGCTCAGTGGTTAACTGGGTTCAACCTCTGGTGCAAAAAAAAAAAAAAATGCCCAGTACGAGAGCTACAAGGACTATATTCAAACCTAAAGTGGACCACTGAAGAGTTGGGTGAGGTGGTGTGTACCTGTGACTCCAGTGACTCAGGGAACCTGAGGCAGGATGATTTTAAGTTCAAGTACGGCGTGGGTAACAGCGAGCCCTGTCCCAAGTTGCTGGGAGCAACTTGTCTAGAGCATCTTCAATTGTCTGCAATCCTAAAGAACAGTAAAGATAAACTTTGTTACAGAAATTTGTTATAGGTGTGAAAAGGAAGGGGTGTGTACAGAACAAGAAAAAGATTTCTTTTGAGTTTTTTTTTTTGAAAGTCCTTGAAAAAGTACATATCCTACACAGGCCCACAGGAACTCTCCCCTTTCAACTTCCCCACTCTAATTTTTGTCTGATTCTGACAACAAACTTTCATCTTGTGGCGGCACCCACACATGTAAATCCAGCCACCCAGGGGGCTGAGACAGGAGGATAACAAATTTGAGGCCAGCCTGGGCAATTTAATGAGACCCTGACTCAAAATTAAATGAGCCAGGCGTGGTGGCACACACCTGTAATCCCATCAGGAAGCTAAGATGGGAGGATCCAGAGTTCAAAGCCAGCCTCAGCAATGGCGAGGCGCTAAGCAACTCAGGGAGACCCCATCTCTAAATAAAATACAACAAAATAAGGCTGGGGATGTGGCTCAATGGTTAATCACCCCTGGTACAAAAAAAAAAAAAAGTAGGTTTGTTTCATCTTGACTTTCACAAGGAAAAACAGGTTAACCAGGCAGCAATGAAGGAAGAAGGACCACAATGTGAGATGTAGGGGAATTGAAGTGGCACCCCCTTTCTCCACAGAAAAGCCCTCTTCACCATGGCTGATTTTAGGACTGTCAGCAAAAGAGTCTCTGAGAAAGAGTCCAATGTAGATAAACTTCCTATTTTCGTGTCACCCTGCTTACTTGGCCACTGGCCGAGAAGATACCAGCACTCCAGGTGCTGGGCACCCCCTTACTAGTTTTTCACAAACGTATCCAGTATAGTACTTTGAAGAAATGTGCAAACAAGGCCTCTGGCCTTGAGCTGGGCTTCACAGAGATGTCTACATTTTTAAGATAAGTTACAAATGGGCTCCATGGTAACAGCTGGCAGGGGGAGGAAAGAAAGGGGAGAAGAAGCTCTCCCCTTCTTGGGTGTTGTCCTTGAAGGGTTAACTTGCCCAGAACGGTGAAAGAAAAAGCTGCTTTTATGTGAACTTCTGCAGACTGTAAACTTCTGAGCCCCTCCCCTTACATGCTGGGTATAAAACTTTGAAACTCCCTGAACTCGGGGTTCAGGGGATTGATTGATTACAGCAAAGGCTGTGCCCTCTGAATCTGGCTGCAGCCAAATAAAACTGTTTCCTGCTATCTTCGGTGCCTTGCCTTGTTTGTCCCTACTACAGAATGACTCCAAGACCAAGCTTGGAAGTGAAGTTTGGAAAACTCTAGTCCTGTGTCTAGTGCCCACAGGCTTCAGAACCATCTTTATCTTGCAGACAATGACCTCAGGGTGTCTATCACAGCGACAGTACTCCATAACTATTGTGAACCTACAGAAAACTGCTTTGGTAGCGAGATACAAAGATCTGTAAAATTCTAGACTGACAGAGACCATATTAAGTGTATTTTGACTTTGTTGTTTCCAAGGAAACAGGGTGCTGGTCCACTTTCTAGCTCAGGCCTGTTGTCATTCCTTTACATATACCCTGTTGGCTTGCACTCATCAAAACACTGCTTTTTAACTTACATTCTGCCCCTACCCTCCAAATCCTACAAATCCTATCTGTGGTTATTGATTGTTTTATTCCTCTGGGTTTTAAATTTTTTTTTCTTTCTTACTTTTAATTACCCAGAGGTAGTCATCTGCATCTCCATCTCTTTTTCTTTTCTTTTAGTTGTCAATGGACCTTATTTTATTTACTTATTTATATGTGGTGCTGAGAATCGAACCCAGTGCCTCCCACATGCTAGGCAAGTGCTCTACCACTGAGCCACCACCCCAGCCCCTTTCTTCTTTTGTTGAGACAGAGTCACTGGAACTTGCAAGCCTCCTGCCTCAGACTCCTGAGTCCCTGCCACCAATGTGTGTGTGTGTGTGTGTGTGTGTGTGTGTGTGTGTAACCCAGGGTCTCCTGAATGTGAGTCAAAGGTTGTACCACTGAGCCACACCCCAGCCCTTCTCTGTGTTTGGGGAGCCCATGTTCAACCTCTCTTGCTCCACAGAGGTTGATAAACTGATTGTGGACTACAGGTTTGTCCCTGTTGGGTTTTATTAATCCTGGAAACAGTATGTTTATATCTGTTCTTATCTACTTAAACAAACAGATAAGAATGGAATTTTATATCCGCAGAGTGGAAAACCAAGAGCACAGTCACCCTCTATAATCTAATCACAGCAATGTCTACATTCTAAGAGTTAAAAACTGAAACCAAAATGGTTCCGGTTGCAATGTTTGATTCCCTGGAGCAACAATTGTGACTCCTTTGTTCTTCCCAATTGATGCTGAGAGAGATCCTCTATTTTATCAAAAATGAACATCTGGATCTCTTTCCAAATGTAATAGACTTAAAAATAAAACACTTTTCTAGGGTACTGGGAGTGTAACTCAGTGGTGGAGTGCTTGTCTAGCATGTGCAAGGCCCTTGGTTTGAATTTCAGCACCATGAAAACAGCAAGAATATTAAAATACTCCAGTAAGCCTCCATCATCCATCTTAGACGACACGATCCCCCCCCCTTTTTTTTTTTAGTCTTGGGGATCATGTCCAGGCCTCACACATGCTGGGCAGGTGCTCTGCCACTGAGCCACACCCCCAGGCTGATCTTGTTTATATTACTGTATCCAATTAAACCCACAGCTTGAGTCACCCCAAACCCAGTAGCAGGGAAATTGCTATAAGGGCGTCTCCAAAACCATCCTAAGTGCCAGCAGGGATTAAAAAAAAAAAAAAAGGCACTAAATGCCAAGTTGATCAGTCCCATGCCTCCCTTGGGGGGAACTTGCATACAAAGCGCTAGAGCCACCTTGGAGAGGGAAGTGAGATTTCCACCAAGCAGTCTGCGGTGAGGGTTGGTGAGGGTTCGGGCTATGGCATTCAGTTAGGGATTTGGGGGATTTGGCTCTAGGCTCTGGCTAGTTTCCAAGTGTTTATCAACATGTTTGCTCCTTCAGTGTTTCAGCTAAGGACCTAAGCAAGTTTATTAGCACCTGGGAATGTTCAAGGTCCCAACATGGGGTCCAGCCTGAGGGGAAAACCTGCAGCCAGCAGGGTCACAGGGCAGTGACCCACCATGACCCAGAAAGCAAGGCGGTGACTGGGGTACAGGGAACCCTAAATATCTATATTTCCACCCATGCTCCCCAGTTACATCTTATTTTTATTTTGAATATTTTGAATGCCTTTTGACCTAAATGAAAGTTGTAAGAATAGTACATTCAAAAACACTCCCTCCAGACACTTCAGTTGTTTACACACTTTGTGTGGTGTGTGTGGCACTAAGAATTTAACCCAGGGCACTTTAATCACTGAGCGACCTCCCCAGCCTGTTTTTTTTTTTTTGCCCCTTTTCTTTTTGTACTGGGAATTGAATGGGGGGCGGGCAGGGGCAGAGGGTGGTGGGGAGGCTCTACCTGCTTTTTTAAAATTTCATTTTGAGACCAAGTTCTAAGTTGCTGAGGCTGGCCTCACACTTGGAATCCTCTTGCCTCGGCCTCCCAAGTTGCTGGGATTACAGGCATGTGCCACCACACCTAGTTACGCACTTCTTAACCTTTAACCCTCCCTAGATAGATTTTGTTTTTAGTTCTGGGAATGGAACCCAGGGCCTTGTAGTACTTTACCACTGAACTACACCCCCCAGCCTGCTATGTGTATTTTGAATCTAAATTTTGTGCTTGAGTTACTTGCACACATACTTCAGCATGTATCTTTTTCTTCTTTTTGGTATACGGGGATTGAACTCAGGGGCACCGGATCACTAAGCCACATCTCCAGCCCTTTTTGTATTTTATTTAGAGACAGGGTCTCACTGAGTTGCTTAGTGCCTCGCTTTTGCTGAGGCTGGCTTTGAACTCTCGATCCTCCTGCCTCAGCTTCCTGAGCTGCTGGGAAGCAACCAGCTCCTAGTTCCCTGTCGTATGTAACCACAGCACCGGATTATACATGGGAAATTTAATTGTTAATGCAATACGTTCCATTATATGCATAGCCTTATATACATTCCATTTCATAATCTATATTCAAATTTCCCCCAAGTGCACCAAAGTACAATTCTCTAGATGTACTTCCACCCCTCCAAACTGAACCAAGGATCTCACATCACATTTGTACCCATGTCAAATGTGACAACCTTGTGAAATGTCTTTGGGTTGTGTGTTTGGGGCCTTGCCATCCCTGTGAATCCCCAAAATTATTCCTGGACTTGTTGGGGGAGGGTGGCTAGATCTTGGGTACGTTAGAAATACCGAGGTGGTATCAGAAAGCAAATAAATGCTTAGAAGTGGGTCAGCAAGACAAGATTGTACTTCTGCAGAAGGGTGTGCCCCCAAAAGGAATCCCACCAGCAAGCACCCCTGGGTAGGTAATCCGCCAATATTGATCTCTAAGGAAGCGCTGCCCCCTCGCTCCTGATAGAAAGAGTTTTGGGGTACCATCTACCCAACTGGCTGATTTAAAATTGGGGTGGACAGGGAATGGGGCTACAGTTGTGATGGGGTGCCTGTTAGGGAATTTTAAAATGAACACAGTCCTGACCACATGGTTTCCTAATGTAAGGTGGCTCCATTATACCCATGAAACCTAAGTGACGGTAAACATGTCTGTGTTACGTCACAGGTTTAGCCTTGGTAGAAAAGAAAACCTAACTCTTAACAGTGATACCAAAGTGGAAAGGGAGGCTTGTTATTTTGAAGTATTGAAGAACTAGGGTTCAAGATTTCCAGGCAGCCTGTGAGCATGGTTCTCCTTGCTTCCTGCAATGTGTGTGTGTGTGTGTGTGTGTGTGTTTCCCCCTAGCACCAAAGCTTTGGTTTAAAACTGTGTATTTCTAGCCAGGTGCGGTGGCAAATGCCTATAATCCCAGCAGCTCGGGGTGCTGAGGCAGGAGGCTCTCGAGTTCAAAGCCAGCCTCAGCAATTTAGGGAGGCACTTAGCAACTCGGTGAGACCCTGTCTCTAAATAAAATATTTAAAAGGGCTGGGGATGTGACTAACTGGTTAAGCACTACTGGGTTCAATCCTCAGTATCAAAAAAATTTAAAAAATTGAGGGGCTTCTTATTTCCTCTTCTCCTCCTGGGGGTGGTTTCCTGGGGAGACAAATAAAAACGAAGGGGTGAGTTCTGTGTACAGGCCACAGACCAGTGAACCTACAAGGGAGCAGCAGGAATTATGTCAAACTGTGGGTGTCAGACAGCGGATCCTCATCTAGACTAAGTGGTCAGTTATGCAAAGCGACATCCTAGATGATGCCTAATGTCTGCCATGTCACTCAGTCACACGGTCACTTTTTACCTTACTTCTAAGGTTTGTGTAATTTTCCTTAGTTCTGATGACAAAATGTTTTGAGTTTTTTTTTTTTTTTTTTCATGGTAACTGAGAATTGAACTCAGGGGCACTCTGCCGGGTTTCTGTTCGCGACTAAAAGGCTCAGGGGTCCCTCCAGGAAAACTGGGCCAACTGGGCCGTGCAAAATAACCACACAAGAGACATAAATACCTTTTTCTTTGGGGTCGCTGTGACGGCTCCTCTGACCTTAAGGGTCCACAGGAAGAGAGAGAGAGAGAGCACACGCTGACCCCTTTTATTGAGGAGAAGCTATTCAAATGAGACAAGGGGTCAGGTTTCAGGGGGCTGAGTCTATCCTCATGATGTCCACTGTCAGCAGGTGACTGACACCTGGGTAGGCCACACCCAAGGGCACAGTAAGAGAAGGGGGCACACACAAGGCACTTCCATGGAAGATTCTATCCTAAACAGGGCAAGGGGTTATATTACAAAGGAACAGGTGAGCATAGCTTCCCCCATGGGGCTGTAGCAAGACACACCATGCACAAGACACCGACCCACGCACCCAAGAAGGGTGGGGAAAGCTCTGCCACATTTCTGTGACTGAGCACCTCAGCACCCAGCCGGGGAGTGTGACTCAGTCACGTCTGAGGTTGGTCTCCCACAGCGCTCTACCACTGAGCTACATCTCCAGATCTTTCCATTTTTAATGGAGAGAGAGGGTCTTGTTATCTTCATGCCTCCAACTTGTTTCCCTTATTTCTCAGTCTCTCTAGCAGCTGAGATTAGAGGCATGTGTCACCAAACCAGGCACAAAATGTTTTAATAGATTATTTATTTTTCCATCAAATCATCCACATTGCCCTATATCATTGTGAAGGCAGAGAGAGAAAAGTACATCTTAATCACCCATGTGTGTGACCCTGGATAGCTTTTTTATAAAAAAAAATATATATATATATATATTTTAATTGTAGTTGGGCACAATACTTTTATTTCATTCATTTATTTTTATGTGTTGCTGAGGATCGAACCCAGAGCCCTGCGCATGCTAGGCGAGTGCTCTACCGCTGAGCCACAATCCCAGAAACGGCTTTTTACACCTATCATCTCATTTGACTTTGTCATGACCCTTGAAGTACATGGCTTCGTCCCATTTTTAGGCACGAGTGAGCGGAGTCTCAGTGGATGCAGAGCACCAGAGGGTATTGTCCCCTTGTGATTCAATGTGACAATGTGAGACGTCCTGAAGTCGGCCACCACATGGCTCTGGCCACAGACAGCATCCCAACTGCATTCAACTTCATCATTTTGTTGCTGATTCATTTTTCATGTAATGAAAGAGACTTGCCCCAGCACTCTGGGCCTCTTGAGATAGCTTAGCTATTAAAATCGTCTATACTAGGGAGGCTGAGGGAGGACGATCCCTTGAGTCCACAAGTTGGAGACCAGGCTGAGCAACAAACAGAGTGAGACCCTGATTCAAAGTAAGATAAAACAAAACACAAAATTCTCCTCTGTATGAAAGAAGGCACAGAGGACACATTTAGAAAAAAAAAAAAAGCTAGGAATGTATGTCTCTCAGAAGGGGCAAAATATAGCATCCTGCGTCAGAATTAAAGTCAGAAATTCCAATGACCTATTTGGAACTGAATGCATGTTGAAACTCCTTGGGGGAGCTGTTGTTTTGACAACCGGGGTGCCCACTCCTCAGCCTACTCAGGACTCCAGAAAGCCCATCTCCACCCCTTTCCAGCGTCCAGGCTGGGTGGCTGACGATCCCTTTGCCCTGAGGTCCAGGCTGATGGGGCAATGCAGCCTCAGAGAGAAGAGGTGGCCGGGTTCAGGCTGGACCCATGTTCCTCTTACGGAAGGGAATGAACCACCATAAGGAAGAAAGGTTGGACTGAGAATGTAGCTCAGTGTCGACCGATGGCTTGGGGCTCAGTCCCCAGTAGTGGATTGGGAAAAAAAAAAAAAGAAAGAAAGAAAAAGAAGAATATTCAAGAAGGTGCATAGGATGCATAAGTGCATATGGTCAGGGATGCTGAGCCAGACAAACACTGTCTCCTCCTTCCCCCTTTCCAACTCCTTCCCATCACTGCCCACCTTGGGCTTCTACCCCATCCCTCTTCTGCCTCACACATATTCTCAGCTGAGCAGAGACCACAGAGCATGTCAGGTAAGAGGTGTGAGACCAATCCTGTCTGCAGGATTTACAGGCATGTGACTTTCAGCAGGTTGGGGCCTTGGTTTCCTCATTTATAGCACGGAGGTAATTGAACTTGGGCACTTTAACACGGAATTACCTCTCTAGTTCCTTTTGATTGTTTGTTTGGAGGCAGGCTCTTGATAAGTTGCTGAGGGTCTTGCGAAATTGCGGAGGCTGGCCTTAAACTTGCAGTCCTCCTGCTTCAGCCTTCTGAGCGGCTGGGATTACAGGTGTGTCTCGAAGATGGAGTTAGAATGAGTTAAGGATTTAGGAACAATGTTACTCATCAGGAATACCAACAAGAATAAATGCTGGAGAGGATGTGAAGAAAAAGGAACACTTTTACATCGTGTGTGTGTGGGGGGTGCTGTAAATTAGTACAGCCACTCTGGAAATCAGAATGGAGTTTCCTCAAAAAAAAAAAAAATGAGGAAAGGAACCACCACCCAACCCAGCTATACCACTCCTCCGTGTTATTTATGGAGAAGAATTAAAGTCAGAGTACAGAGATACATGCATACCCATGTTTAAAGCAGCCCGATTCAGGGCTGGGGATGTGGCTCAAGCGGTAGCGCGCTCGCCTGGCATGCATGTGGCCCGGGTTCAATCCTCAGCACCACATACAAACAAAGCTGTTGTGTCCGCCGAAACCTAAAAATAAATAAATAAATAAATATTAAAAAAAAAAAGCAGCCCAATTCACATTTAACAAACTATGGAACCAGCTTAGGTGTTCATCAGCAGATGAATGGATAAAGAAAATGTGGTGTACATACACCTTGGAGTTTTATTCAAGTCATTTAAAGAAGAATAAAAGTATGCAATTTGCAGGAAAACGATTGGAACTTGAGAACATTATGTTAAGTGAAATAAGCCCAAACTCAGGTCAAGGGGTTATGTTTTCTGTCATATGCGGAAGCTAGAGAGGAGAACGGAAAAGAAGGACATTGGGAGGATCTCATGAACATTGAAGGAAGATCAGTAGAATATAGACAGGGGACCCAAGGGTGGGAGGAAGAGATGGTAAGGGGAGACATGGGGAATGGTATTAGCCAAATTATACTGCTGTATTGTGTGCATGTAGGAATATTAACAATAAATCCCACCACCATGTACAACTATGATGCACTAATAAAAATGTTGAAAGACAAAAGAAAAGGATATTAGAACAGAGGCAGGTACAAAGGAGAAATCAGGTGAAGACCTAGGGAGGGGTCTGGGGCTGTAGCTCAGTGGTAGAGGGCTTGCTTAGCATGGGTGAGGCCCTGGGTTCGATCCTCAGCACCACATAAAGATAAATAAATAAAATAAAAGTGTTGTGGGCATCCATAATACCCAAAAAATAAAATAAAATACTTAGGGAGAAGATGTCCATCTTCAAGCCAAAGAGAGAGGCCTCAGGAAAAATGAAGCCTGCTGACCCATAACCTTAGACTTCTGGCCTCTAGAATTGTAACAAAATAAAGTTCTGTTGTTTAAACCTAAAGAGAGAGAGAGAGAGAGAGAGGGAGAGAGATTAGGACATAGGAAAAAAAGAGCTTAGCATATAGGAGGAGTCATGTATTTAACTCAAGTCATTTTAGAATTTTCTAGAATTTTTTAAAAGTTTTCTTTTATAAAGAAAAGAAGCTTATTTAGCTCCCAGTTCTGGAAGTTTGATATCCAGAATCAGGCAGGGCCTTTAATTCAGTCTCTGATGGAGCCCTAACAGGCACCATGGCAAGAGTGTATGCAGGAGCAAGAGGTCACAACCAGAGAGAGACTGTGGCCCCCACCGTCCCTTCTGAGCCACACCCCTGGGACTCCGTAGGCCCCCTTTAAATTTCCCATCTCCAAACATCACCCCAATGAGGATGAAGCTGTTGATACGTGAGCCTTTGAGGGATACCTTCAAGACTTATCCAAGCTGTGGCATACAACAGCTCACAGGGGAATGTATGTTTGTTTTTTTTAATATTCATTTTTTTTTTTAATATTTATTATTTTTTTTTTTTTGGCGGACACAACATCTTTGTTTGTATGTGGTGCTGAGGATCGAACCCGGGCTGCACGCATGCCAGGCGAGCGCGCTACCGCTTGAGCCACATCTCCAGCCCTTAATATTCATTTTTTAGGTGTAGATGGACACAACACAATGCCTTTATTTTTATGTGGTGCTGAGGATCGAATCCAGGTCCCACCCGTGCTAGGCGAGAGCTCTACCGCTGAGCCACAATCCCAGCCCCAGGGGAATGTTTTGAACCCTGCTTTTCGCAAGAGGAGATTGTGGCTAGACAAGTGGACAACCCACCCCAGGTCACATGACATCAGGTTAAAAAAACCCTAGATCCTCCTGTTGTCCCATGGAGTGGGTCAAACAGGGATTCTCTGACTTCCAAACTTCTTATTAATGTCATTGTCTAGTAAAATAAAACAAAAAAAACTAAGTAGTGGAGTCCCCAACCCAGAAGCATAAAGGACCAAGAATAAAGGAGGAAGGTGTCTGTCTGTAAGACCAAATTCAGCCAGTTGCATACTCTCCTGGGCTCGAGCACGGAGGGTGTCCACTGTGGGTGTTTTGAACTGGGGAGGAAGTCAGATCCCAGAAACTTCCAGACTCGCCCTCCCAATTACTCTCAACATGTCCTTGACATTTGGACAGCCTGACACTGAACAATCTTGCCCAGTGTGGAATGGGAACAAGTCATCACCGACTCCCTGGTGCACTGGGCTCTGATGTGTGTCCAAGGAAACAGTAGCCTTGGATGTGCGGCGGGGTCTGGGGCAGCTCTTCCTTGCTTTTGCTGGGGAACCATAACAGCATATCTGTGTGGGGGGTGCCACACCTTTTTGGCCTGGGATGTCTGAGCCTGCGGGTGCTGGGAGATATACCCCAGGCCTTGAGCTTACAGGGTCAACTCAGCCAGGGAGGCAACTGGGGAGCTGCTAAGTCTTTGCAGTGTGAGAGAAGAAGGAGGGAACTGTCTGGCCGGTCGTGACTCATGCATCACTCGGGCCAGGCGACTCGTGATCCCTCCGATGGAAGCTGGAACACTTGGCTTGCATTTTTGTCCTCTGGGTGTGCTTTTCAGTTCTCGGGTTTTTCCTGTTCACGGGATGGAGGGCTCTGTTTTCCATTTGTTCTTGGCTGTACCCACTCCTGTCACCCGGACAGCATTCTAGCTGAAGGAAAGAGGGACCTGGGGAGTATGCAGGAAGCCTTCTCTGCAGAAGCCTGTGCTGTGCCCCAGCTACTCCCAAGGGTACTTTCAAGGAGACCCAGCACTTCAATGCTGCCATTGTTGTAGGGTCAAACGAGGCAAGGCACCGAAGATAGCAGGAAACAGTTTTATTTGGCTGCAGCCAGGCTCAGAGGACACAGCTTTTGCTGTAATCAATCAATCCCCTGAACCCCGAGTTCAGGGAGTTTCAGAGTTTTATACCCAGCATGTCAGGGGAGGGGTCAGAAGTTCACAGTCTGTAGAAGTTCACATAAAAGCAGCTTTTTCTTTCACCGTTCTGGGCATGTTAACCCTTCAAGGACAACACCTGAGAAGGGGAGAGCTTCGTTTCCCCTTTCTTTCCTCCCCTGCCAGCTGTTACCATGGAGCCCATTTGTAACATCTTAAAAAATATAGTCATCTCTGTGAAGCCCAGCTCAAGGCCAGAGGCCTTGTTTGCACAGTTCTACAAACTACTATACTGGATACGTTTGTGAAAAACTAGTAAGGGGGTGTCCAGCACCTGGAGTGCTGGTATCTTCCTGGCCAGTGGCCAAGTAAAACAGGGTGACACGAAAATAGGAAGTTTGTCTACACTGAACTCTTTCTCAGGGACTCTCTTGCTGACAGTCCTAAAATCAGCCATGGTGAAGAGGGCTTTTCTGTGGAGAAAGGAGGTGCCACTTCACCATTCTGATCCAGACCTCTGCCCTCTCGTTCCTGCCCGATGGCTTGAACCTCTGTAGGCCTCCCTCCCTGTTTCTTCTCTACACAGCAGCCGGAGGGATCCTGTAAACTCATGGGCCACAACCTGTTACCCAACTGCTCAGAGCCCTGCAATTCTTCTGGCATAGTCAGAGTCAAAATGAAGTTTTTTAAAAAATCCTAAAGTTGCTGGGCACAGTGGCACAATCCTGTAATCCCAGAGGCTCAGGAAGCTGAGGCAGGAGGATTGCGACTTCAAAGCCAGTCTCAACAAATTAGCGAGGCCTTAAGCAACTCAGTAAGATGCTGTCTATAAATAAAATATAAAAAAGGGTAGGGGATGTGGCTCAGTGGTTACGTGCCCCAGGATCAAAAAAAAAAAAAAACAAAAAAAAAAACCCAAAGTTCTAAAAACATCTATTAGGGGCTGGGGATGTGGCTCAAGCGGTAGCACGCTCGCCTGGCATGCGTGCGGCCCGGGTTCGATCCTCAGCACCACATACAAACAAAGATGGATGAATGGATCAGCAAAACGTGGCATAGCCAAAAAACAGTCGTATTTGGCCAAAGTACTGGAGTAGGGGGTATAGTTCACCAGTAGAGTGCTTGCATAAGGTCCCGGGTTCATTCCCAACACCACACACACATACAGACCCACGTGCAAAAAACCAGACACACAAAACATCACACATTGTATGATTTCATTTATATGAAATGCCCAGAATAGAAAGTAGATTAGTTGTTTTCAGAGTCTGGAGAGAAAGGAGATAGAGCACAATCACTTAATGGGAATAGGATTTCCTTTGTGGTGATAAAACTTCAGGAAATAGAGGAGGTGGTGGTACAATATTGCAAATGTACTTAATGTTGATGAATTGCATACGTTCAAAAGGTTATTTTATATTCTGTGAATTTTACCTCAATAAAAAGTATTTGTCTTATTTTTGCATTTTGAAATAGGGTTTAACTAAGTTGCTGAGGTTGGCCTCAAAACTTGTGAGCCTCCTACTTCAGCCTTACAAGTCACATGATTTTAGATGTGTGCCACCACGCCTAGCAAAAAGCAAAAAAAAAAAAAAATGAAAAAGAAAAAAAATTATTGCCTCAAAACAATTAAAAGTAATTGAGATGATTATTTGCATTTTCACGCACACACACACACACACACACACACACGCGCGCGCGCGCGCGCTCTCTCATAGAAAGTAACCCAGGTCCTTACAATGGGCCATAGCACTGTGAATGTGACTACTGCTCCCTTGATCCTCTATTCCAGCCACACCCATTGCTCTTTCCAGTTCCCCAGCATACCAGGTGCACTCCTACATCTGCTGCCATAGCCTGGAATGTTCTTTTCCAGATAAAACTGCTCTTTCATCTTTCCAATGAGCCCTTGCTGACCATTCTATTTAAAATGGCAAATACCTCCTCATTTGGCATTTCAGATTTCTCTTAGCCTGTTTTATCTTATCCATATTACATTAGTTTTTTTTTTGTACTGAGGGTTGAACCCAGGGGTACTCTACCACCGAGCTACAAGCCCAGCCCCACTTTTTTTTTTTTGGGGGGGAATGATACCAAGGATTGAACTCAGGGGCACTCAACCACTGAGCCACACCCCCAGCCCTATTTTGTATTTTATTTAGAGACAGGGTCTCACTGAGTTGTTTAGTGCCTCACTGTTGCTGAGGCTGGCTTTGAACTTGAGATCCTCCTGCCTCAGCCTCCCAAGATATTGGGATTACAGGTGTGCACCACTGCACCCATCACAGCCCCCCTTTAAAAAAAATTTTTTTAGTTGTAGATGAACACAATACCTTTAATTAATTTATTTATTTTTATGTGGTGCTGAGGATTGAACCCAGTGCCTCACACAAGCACTCTACCACTGAGCCACAATCCCAGCCCCAGCCCATTTTTTAAATTATTATTTTTTTAAATTTTGAGACAATGTCTCATTAAATTGTTCAGGCTGGCCTTGAACTTGTCAATCCCTCAGATGCCCAAGTTTGCACTATGATTGTGCCTGGCTTCGTTTACTACTACATTTTTTTTTTTTTTAATCTATGCTTTTCCCTGCATTGGAATGGAAACTTCTCTCTCTCTCTCTCTCTCTCTCTCTCTCTCTCTCTCTCTCTTCCTGGTACAGGGCCCTCCACATTCTAGTACAATGTGGTCAGTACTGAGTCACATTGACCTCAAACTTGCAATTCTCCTGCCTCAGACTCTCGAGGAGCTGGGATTATAGGCATGCACCACCGTGCCTGGCTGGGTAAAATATTTTTTAGGTACTTAGGATATAGATGGATGCTTGGGCATTAGTAAATACTTGTAAATAAGTCAACATCCTCCTCCAACCTCCACCCCTGTTACTACCCCCACCCAGGGCCTCTGTTCCAGCAGCTCCCTATGAGCTCCCACAGACTTCTCCCTTCCTATCCATCACCCAGTTCTGCTCATTTGTCCCCAAGGAACGCCTACTTCCTTCCCTTCCTTGCACATCCAGCACATACCAGCCTGAGCCCTCCATGGCTAGATCTTGACCCCGGCCCCTTTCCTGTCCCCTGACTCCAGACTCATCTTTTATCTGCAGGAATCTAATCACATCTCTTCCATGCCTAAAACTCTCCACGGGTTTCCTGTTGCTCTTAAGTGAAATTCAAACTGTTTACTCTGACCTTTGTAATTCCATATGACCTGCTACACCCCCACTTCCGGGCCAGTCTTGAGCCTTCTGTCTCTGCCTGATTCTTTCTGTCACTTAGTTCTACACTCAGTGATCCCAACTCAAGTGGCTCTTCCGAATTGCTCTGTGAGGTCCACCAGCCCCTGCCAATCCCCATCAGGCACAGGCCACTGCCAGTCCCCATCAGGCACAGAGTCCTGCACCGTCCCCTTCACAGCCTCAATCTTGGCTCCCCAAAGGGGAGAGCGCAAGAGAAAGTCACGAGAGGCTGATACGAAACAGAGAAAGAGGACGTTCAGAAACCAGCTTTTATTGGGGGGGGGACTCTGTTCTTAGAAAGTTCTATCCATAAAAGGGCAGAAGGGGTAAGACTACAAGAAAACAGGTGAGTATAACTCAACCCTAGGGTTATGACCTGCTCACTATGGAGGGGGTCTCTGTCCAAGCCACAGTGAATGCAGTGGTTGGTCAGAGCCCAAGGCATCAGGACTGGAAGGTGAGGTCATTCAGTGTGGCTCCCCACACTGAGGGAGGAACCTGGAATATGTATCCCGGGGCCAAGCCTTGATTTGCAGCTGTGCCCCTCTTTAGCATCACCTGCAAACATTTTATAAAAAGGACTCCCCCCAGTAGTAAGGATTGGATTCAGGGATACTCTATCACCGAGCTACACTCCCCTGTCCATTCTCTTCTACCATTTATTTGGAGACAGGGTCTTGTTAAGTTCCCCAGGCTGGCCTTGAACTTGCAATCCTCTTGACTCAGGCTCCCAAGTAGCTATGATTATAGGTGTTTGCCACTGTGCCCAACTAAAGGGCCATTTTTATAAAGATCCATGACCCACACCCTTCAAGAGGTAGATATTGTCATTAAAAATAAATAAATAAATAAAGCTCCTCAGCCACTGTGTGGTAGTTTGTTTCAGAAGCAATGAGAAACAAATACATTTTTCTTCCAGACCAACCACAGGTGAGGACACCAGGTCAGGTTTTTCTCAGAGATAAGCCACTGGGGGCAACAGCTACCAAATACGGTTGTCAATGAGCGCTTCCTCTGTGTGTGTGTGTCCTCGTAAATAACCGGATACAAATGAACAAGTGAAACAAAGAGAACATTTCCAGGAGTGGAAATGGCCCTAGCCTGGTCCCAGGGCCTGAGGGGGGCGGGGCAGGGAGCAGGCAGTGGCCATGCATGTGCATAAGGCAGCAAAGGCCACATATGAGCACCAGCTGGTCAGGGACAAAAGGCGCTGCTCAGGGTACAAGACCTCTCTAGGGAGTTTGGAGGATGGTCTCAAGGACACAGATCTATTATTCCTGGTGGTTGTGAGATCAGGCAACGGGCAGTGACCAAAGGAGGCAGATTTTAAAAGGCCGCTGAATGAGGCTTTATTGAGACTGGGCAGAAGGACAGAGTGGCCAGGAGAAGGGTCTAAGGAGAAATCACGTGGGTGTTTGACCGGACTGGAATTTTATGGGGCTCACAGCAGGAAGGGAAGGGCTTGGGACAGGAAAAGGTGATTTTAGAGTCCCTTGTCCCAGTGGAGTTGGTCCGGGGAGCTGGCTGAAATCCAGGATTGGCCAGAAGACCCTGCTGATTGACAGGAGTTTCCATCAGGGCCTGATTGACGTTTCTTTCACAGGGTGCTTTGTTCCTAAGTCACCACCACCAACCTGACAGTGGTATCTAGGTCCTTCACTCCTGAGCAGGAGATTTCTTGTGCTGAGTCTCAAATAAGATGGGGGGGTCCACCTGCAAGCTCTCTAAGGCTCCAGGCCAAACACTCACTGACTCAGAAAGTTGCAGGCCTTAAGTCACTTGGGTCAGAAACAGCATGAGCCCTCCAACCCAAGCCCAGGTGGATGGTTTGCATGAAAAGTGATTTGCATTCTCGATCTCTGGAGGTGGGGAACAAACTACTGTTCCCTATCAGTTTAAGGTCTAATTGATAATAGCAGTAGTGTTGGGCTGGGGATGTGGCTCAAGCGGTAGCGCCCTTGCCTGGCATGCGTGCGGCCCGGGTTCGATCCTCAGCACCACATACAAACAAAGATGTTGTGTTCGCTGAAAACTAAAATAAATAAATAAACAAATAAATATAAAAAAATAGCAGTAGTGTTCCTTCCTCATAGGTTTTAGGTCTAACTGATGGTCATAATAATTAAATTACCATGACTAATAATAATAGTGAGGAGGAGGAAGCAGAAGACGGGCTACTATGAGCCGCACACTGTGCCGAGCACTTCACGATGTCCTTTCATCTAATCCTCTCAGTCCTGAATGCCCAAAGCAGTTACCCTGATTGTCCCATAACATAGATGAAGAAACTGAGGCCCTGAAGTCTCCAACACCAGACAACCAGTCAGTGCAGAGCTGAGATTGGAACACAAGGGCATGTGTTCTTACTGATATGAATGCACTTTTTTGGGGGAGGTACTGGGGTTTGAACCCAGGGGCACTTTACCACTTAGCTACATCCCCAGTCCTTTTTATTCTTTGTTTTGAGATTGTGTTATGGTTTGAATAGGAATTGTCCACCAGGTACTGCTGTTAATGCAGGAATATTCAGAAGTGAAAAGATTATCCGGCACACCTGTAATCCCAGCAGCTCGGGAGGCTGAGGCAGGAGGATCACGGGTTCAAAGCCAGCTTCAGCAAAAAGCGAGGTGCTAAGCAACTCAGTGAGACCTTGTCTCTAAATAAAATACAAAATAGGGCTGGAGATGTGGCTTAGCAGCCGAGTGCCCCTGCTTTCAATCCCTGGTACCCCCCCCCAAAAAAAAAGTGAAAAGATTAGATTGTGAGAGCTTTAAACTAACCAATCCCTCCTAATTTGAATGGGTTGGCTGAGTGATGACGTAGACAGGTGGGGCAGGGCTGGAGGAGGTGGTTACTGGGGCATGCCCTAGAAGGGTGCATCTTCCCTATGGCCCCTTCCCCTCCCTCTCTGTTTCCTGATCCAACCGTGAGATGCACAGCTTTCTCGACTCTTTCTCTGCTTTCTGGCTGCCGTACGGACTAAAAACCTCTAGAACCATGAGCCATAATAAACTTTCCCTCCTTGAAGTTGTTCTTATCAGGTATTTTGGTCACAGTGATGCAAAATTGACTGACACACAAAGGTATCCCTCAGTTGTGGAGGCTGGCCTTGAACTTATGATCCTCCTGCCTCAGCCTCCTGAGTTGCTAGGATCATAGGCATGTGCTACCGGGAGACCCCCCTGCCCCTGCTCTGTTATGAGGGCTGCACCTTGGGGCAGTCACGCATTTACGTGGGCTGCAGTGGCAATAGTTGGGCATACCTTTTCTAACCACAGTTCACATACAAATACACACGTACACGGAAGTGTGTATAACTGGAATGACGACTTCACAAAATCATACTTAACACCGTTAGGTGTAACACTCTCTGGTATTTCCTCCTTCGTTTCTTTTAAGATTTATCTCTAAATCCATTTCCTGATTTACTGTTTGAAGGAACAGGGCCACAGGACCTGCGAGATTCTGGAGTGTGATTTGGGGTGGTTAGGATATGATCCTTCTTCTGCCTGGCCCACTCCTACTTGTTCAGCACCTGCCTCCTACCTTATTCCGTAGCTATGCAGTCATCTCCCTGGCCCACAGGGACACGTTCCAAGACCCCCCCCAGTGGATGTTGAAACTGGAGATAGTACCAAGCCCTAAATATACTGTGTTCTTTCCTCTACATACGAATCTATGATGAAAAAGTTCATATGAAGATGTGAATTTGGTGTCAACACACCTTATATATAATCAGATAATTGATAAAGTATGATATAATGGGGTATTAAGAATTGTTATGCAAAAATAAATTAATTAATTTAAAAAAAAAAGTTCAATTTATGGGCTGAGGATGTAGCTCAGTGATACAGCATTTGCTGTATGGCATGCTCAAGGCCCTGAGTTCTATACCAAGCACTGCAAAAAAAAAAAAAAAAAGCTTGATTTATAAATTAGGCATACTTATTAATTAGGCATATTAAGAAATTAATAACTGATAATAAAATAGAACAGATTTAACAGTATACTGGAATAAAAGTCATTTCAAATTTATGAGTTAACTTCTGGAATTTTCCACATAATCCTTTCAGACCATGGTTGACTACGGGTAACAAACCACAGAGAGCAAAACTGAAGAAACAGGACCTGCTGTAACTTGGGGTCTGTGGCTCCTGCAGCTGTGCCTTCCCTATAACTGAAGTCACGGGCTCCAGTTTCCCCCCACCCCAGCCGCCGTCATCCAGCCTTGATTCATCCCCCAGTTCTATGTATATTAGAACATAGTTTGGGCTGCATGTGAGAGAGGCGTAAAACAACAAAAGCTTGAACAAGACAGTTTATTTCCGAAACCATCTAGGGTTGGTACAGCAGCTCTGAGGGCCAGGAACCCGTAAGCCTTTCATCTTTCTGCTTCAGAGATGTACACATGAGTAACGTGTGCTCGAATCTCATTGGCCAGAACATAGAAATCTGGCAACATGTAGCCTCAAGATGTACTCTGTATTCCTGGAGGCCTTATGCAGAGCTAGAGATTGAGGGGTCTATTGCTGCAGCAGTAGGGGGTGATGGCTATTGGAGGAAAGTCGTAAGCTCTGCCTTATCTCCATTTTTATCCCTGAGCCCAGGTAGCTCAGGGCACTTCAGGACCAAGGTTGTGATTTTTGCCTTGAGCTCTCATCAAAAGGACCAGCATCCCATTCTATATGCCAGCTCCCATCTGGAGCCTGGCCTCCCCCCGGATACTGACAACTGTGGTGGCTTCCTCTGGCTGCCAGAACAAAGTACTACAAAATGGGGGGCTTAAAACATCAGGGCTAGGGAGCTGGGGCTGTGGTAGAGCTCTTGCCTAGTATGCATGAGGCCTTGGGTTCAATCCCAAGTATCAGGAAAAAAAAAAAAAAAAAGCAGGCCTTCAGTTGATCTCCTTGGGGGATATGATTAAAGTCTGCCCTCTGGCTCCCCAACATTTCCTATGGACCGTGTATATTCACCTCATCCCAACAACCCCGAAGTCTTAATCCATTCCATCAACAACTCAGATGACAAGATCTCATTTAAATACCATGGACTCCCAGATCCCAAAAGCCCATCTTCCAAATCAGGAAAGGACGAGACTCTAAGGTCTGATCTAGCATGGATTCAAAATTCTTCTCCATCTGTGCTCTTCATGATTCCAAAGCACAATGATGGGACAGACGGAGGTTTCACATTTTCTTTCCCAAAGGAAAACATTGGAAGAAATAAAGGGGTCACGGGTCCCAAGTAAGTCCAAAACTCAGTAGGGCAAATTCCATTATATATGAGTCCTGAAAATAATTCTCCATGGCTTGATACTTCATCCTCTGGGTGCACAGGAGTTCCATCACCCACAGGGTGACTCCCCTGCCCACCTTGTTAATCTCTAAACTGTCCTTGGAGTCATTCTTCTCCTCTCTTGAAGGATAAGGTACATTTGCAACTGAGTATCTCTCTCCGCCAATTTCCTACTCCAGACACCTGACAGCCTTCTTTGTTTCTTACTGTCTCTATCTCCCCAGTCAAAGCAGACATTATTCTTGGTGGTGCAACATTCCTCAAACCATCTAAGTCTTCTATGCAGGTCAAGGACATCCACACCATTACACGCGTTGGTCCCCAACAGATCCTTCTTAGGTAAATCTTTCCCTATTCTTGTCTTCTTTTGCAGTACTGGGAAGACAACCCAGGACATTCTATGACTGAGGTACATTCTCCAATCCTTTTTATTTTATTTTATTTTATTTTTTATCTGGAGACAGGGTCTCATTAAGTTGCCCAGGCTGGCCTTGAGCTTGTGATCCCCTGCCTCAGCCTCCTGAGATTCTGGGAGAACAGGCCTGTGCCACCCATGCCCGGCATACCTTTATCATTTATAACCAGGCTACAGTATCAACAGTCTGTTCAGGGTGGTCTGAGTATTATCTAGGACCAACAGAAGCTTTCTCTTCAGCTCTCCAACACTTCCTTCTAAGCCCTCACCAAAATCCCCTTCAATATATATATTACTAGCAATAATTTCTTCAATGCAATTTAGGCTTTTTCTATCATGCATGTCAAAATTCAACAACAGAAATATATTCTGTTTATATAATTAAATAGTTGTGGAACTCCGTTGCCAAAATCAAGGTATCAGCAGGACCGGTTCCTACTGAGGCTCTGAGGGAGAGTCTGTTCCTTATTTCTCTCTTACCTTTTGGTTTGCCAGGCTTCTTGATGTCCCTTGGCTTGTAGACAATCTTCTTCCAATCTCCACCTCCATATTTACTGGGCATTCTCCCTTAGGTGCTTCTGTGTCTCTTTTCTTATGAAGACACTGGTTAAGGGCCATCGAATCCACTATGACCTCATCCTAATTTAGACTCATCTGCAAGAATCCTATTTGCAAATAAGGTCACATTTACGGGGGGGACTGTGGGCATCCACATATCTTTTTAGAGCTGGCACTGTGATGCACACCTGTAATCCCAGCAGGTCGAAAGGCCGAGGCAGGAGGATTGCAAGTTCAAAGTCAGCCTCAGCAACTCAGTGAGGCAAGACCCTGTCTCTTAAATAAAGTATAAAAAATGGCTGGGATGTGGCTCAGTGGTTAAGCACCCTTGGGTTTAATACCTGGTACCCCCCCCCCAAAAAAAAAAAAAACAAAACTTTTTTGGTGACACAATTCTATTCACAACAGAATATAAAATCCTGACAAAGGAAATCTTCATTTTATCTCATTGCTTGTTTTACTGAAGTGGTTTAGAGTCAAGGCATCAGTGACAGGAGACATGTGGCATTGAAAACAAAGCAAAGTTATTTCCTACAAATGCAATTTTTAAAAACAGGGTCTTGGGCTGAGACTGTAACTTTTTTTTTTTTTTTGTTTGGGAGGGAGGGGAGAGAGAGAGAGAATTTTTAATATTTATTTTTTAGTTTTCGGCGGACACAACATCTTTGTTTGTATGTGGTGCTGAGGATCGAACCCGGGCCGCACGCATGCCAGGCGAGCGCGCTACGGCTTGAGCCACATCCCCAGCCCCGAGACTGTAACTTATTGGTAGAACACTTACCTTGCATGTGTGAGGCACTGGGTTCGATCCTCAGTACCACATAAAAATAAAGAAAGATATATATATATATATATATATTAAAGATCTTGAAAAACAAAAACAAAAAAATAAATTGAAAAAAAAGGTCTCATTATGTTGTTCAGGTTGGCCTTGAACTCTTGGGCTCAAGGGATCCTTCTGCCACAAATGCAATTTTATCTTTCCTCTGACTCAAGGAATCAATCTCCAAAAGTCACCTTAGAGGGCTTTGTGTTGGAGGTCTTATGGAGCAGAAATGATGGAAGAATTCCTATCATCTTTGCCTGATGGAGTACAGCTGTCTTTTTTTTTTTTTTTTAAGAGAGAGAGAGAATTTTTAATATTTATTTTTTTAGTTTTCGGCGGACACAACATCTTTGTTTGTATGTGGTGCTGAAGATCGAACCCGGGCCGCATGCATGTCAGGCGAGCGCGCTACCGCCTGAGCCACATGCCCAGCCCAGCTAAGATGTCTTTACTGCATTTAGTTCAAACATGTATAGAGGATATTTATACTTGTAACAGGGATTCACTTGATGCTTTGACTGTATCCCTTGTGACTTTGAAACTTACACGTGTTTTTTTCTTTTTCCCATTTTTTTTCCTCTAAAATTCTCCTCCCTGATCTTCTTTGCCGGAAACTTCTTCCTGATCTCCTCCCTGATCTTCTTTTCCCTGTTAATTCAGAGTTAATAAAAGTTCCTGTTAATTTAGAGATAATATTGGATTGTGAGAGCTGTCACCTAATCTTTTCCCCATCTTCTCCTTCCTGATCTCTCCTCTCTAATCTCATTTTCTCAGAATCACCTCTATAAATGCCGCCTGTTCCTGCAGATGGGCAGAATCAAAGCCTTTGGGAGAGGAGCCTCCTGTGTTTCTCCTTTGCTAGCAAAGCAATAAAGCTTCTTTTTCCTTTTTCTCAAGATCTTGTCTTTGTTATTGGATTGGGACAAGGTCTGAGCTTTTTGGTTACATACAAATTGGAGCTAAATCTCTGGAGTCAGAAGGCCTGAGTTCACATCCAAGATTCACTGTAACAATGCAAGTCACTTAGCCATGATACCCCTCACTTTCATGAGTATCTGTTGGGATTATGATAGTGTATATCTGTACCAATCAGAGTCCTGGTACTGACCAGGACTAATTTAAGCTAAGAATCTATGAAAGCTTGTGAAAGAATATACAGGATGGACAGTCAGTAACAGGTTCCTTGAGAGGTGTCAGCCAAGGTCCCTCCACTGGTGGAGATGTGGGTGCCAATGCCACAGCCCTTGGACCTTCTCTGCAGGACACCACTGAATAATCAGCTCTGCCGTCAAAGCCAGGAATGATCCCTCCCTCCCTCCCAACCTTTTCACCTTTAAAATATTCCCTTCAGCCTGGGCAAGGTGGCTCATGCCCATAATCTCAGCAATTTGGGAGGCTGAGGCTGGAAGGTTCCAAGATCAAAGTCAGCTTCAGCAATTTAGAAAGGCCCCAAGCAATTTAGCAAGTCGCTGTCTTAAAAAAAAAAAAAAAAAAAAAAAGCGCTGGCAATGTGGCTCAGTATTTAAGCACCCTAGGTTCAATCTCCAGTCCCAATAAATAAATAAAATATTCCCTTCAGAATCTAAATGTCCAATGGAGTCTCTTTGGCCGACCTTGGTCACATGCTAAACCTTAGAAAAACAGGACCACCTTCACCATCCCTGGTGGATAGCAATGCTGCCTAATCGAGCCCCACACCATGAAGGGCTCTCCCAAATAAGAAGAAGGTTTGGATGTTGGGCATTCAAAAGGAAAAAAAAGATAAAAATAACAAAGTCCTTACAGTACCCCTTAAAGAGGGATATGATGATTAAATTAGATACTTAAAGCACATCTAGCTCTGGACTTTGTAAGGTACAACAAATGAGGGCTTTCATCATCATCATCCTCTAGAACTGGACTGGGTACGAGGAGACACAAAGATGAATGGCATGTTCCTTGTTCCCAAGGACTCTCAGTCCACTAAGAAAGAACCATGCTGGTCAATGACCCCAACAGAAGCCAGAACCTGCTATAATAGAGGCAAGCGTAGAAAGAGGGGGGGTCAAGAGAGGGGAAAGGAATTGCCTTTTTTGTGGAGTGCAAGATGCCCGACAAAAGCGAGATCTGTTTCCCTCCTCCCTCCTTGACCTCTATGAAGGGCATTCATACAGGGAGACCGCACAAAGGAGACACAAGGCCCCTTATGAATTACAGAACGTGGAGATGCTTAAAATGCTGAGAGGCTGATTTCTCCATGAGTATTTGATAGGAAATTAATCAGACTGCTTTAAGCTATTTGCAGTCTTCAGGATGGAGGGTTTTGTTTTGAAGTGTCTTGTTTTCCTCCCTATGGTATTGGGGTATTGAACTCAGAGACACTCTACCACTGAGCTACATCCCCAACCCTTTTTATTTTCAATTTGGAGACAATTTGAGACTCCTGCCCAGTCTTTTCTAACCCCTTTTACCTCCCCCTTCCCTTCATCTTACTCCTCCTCTTCCTCTCAAGGATTATGGGTGTGTGCTCCACAGCTGGGTCCAGACAATGGAACCAGCCATCTATGGACAGAGACCTCTGAGGTGATGAGCCCCAAATGAACTTTTACCTCCTCTGAGTGGTGTTTGTTGGGTGTTTTGGTCACCATGATGAAAAAACTATCTAAAACAATCTCTTTATTTGTTCTATTTGTCTTCTAAAATGTTGCTTCAAGATGTATGTAGGATGGAGTCCATTCATGGTTAAATGGTTTTTAGCATTTTTAAAAATGGTTTGTTCCCAGTAAACAAGGCATACTGAAATCTAAATAATGTCTTCGGGTAGTTTTATGTTTATTTTTTTTAAATATATATTTATATTTTTTAGTTGCAGTTGGACACAATATCTTTTTTTTAATATTTATTTTTTTGGTTTTCAGTGGACACAACATCTTTATCTTATTTTTATGTGGTGCTGAGGATCGAACCCAGCGCCTTGCGCATGCCAGGCAAGCGCGTTACCGCTTGAGCCACATCCCCAGCCCTGACACAATATCTTTATTTTATTTTTATGTGGTGCTAAGGATCGAACCCAGGTCCTCAAATGTACTAGGCAAGCACTCTACCGCTGAGCCACAGCCTTAGCCCCAAGATAGTTTTAAAAAAAGGAATTTAACAATGAAAAAAACCCATTTATACACACACACACACACACACACACGCATATGGTACTGAGGATTGAACCCAGGGCTACTTTACCACTGACTTACATTCCTGGTCTTTTTAAATTTTATTTTTTATTATTAATACTTTTTTTGTGGTGCTGGAGATCAAACCCAGAGCCTCATACATGCTAAGCAAGCAGTCTTCCACTGGGCAAACCTCTAACCCCTTTTTATTCCTTATTATGAGATAGGGTCTTGCTAAATTGATGAGGCTGGCCTCAAACTTGTGATCCTCCTGCCTCAGCCTCCTGAGTGACTGGAATTACAGGCATACCCACCATGCCCAGCTCCTATGAGGCTCTTTTTATATCATATACAATACAGATATGGGCTGGGAGTATAGCTCAGTATTACAGTCCTTGCCTAGCATACGTGAGTCCCTGGGTTCCATCCTCAGCACAGCAAAAGTAATAATAATTAATCAATTAAAATGTCATCCCCAGGCTCCTGTCATCACCAACCAGGTGGGCATTTGCAGTGTCAGCTAATGAAAGAAAATTAACAGAAGAGGCAGCAAGTTGGCCTGAAGGCAGCAGCTCGACAAATAGCTGGGGAGGCCAGTCTGTGGCTAGAACACGGTGTGATCAAGGCTGCCAAGCTTCCTTCAGGGAGGGTGCTGAGATACTGTGGAGATGAACAACATCCCGGACAGAGAGAACAGCCCGGACAAGCCCTGCCCGCCTGCCCACGTGTTTGAGATGTTCCCTGGCAGAGACCAGGTGGGCAGAGCTGCAGTGGTGAGCTAGGAGGGGGTGAGCAGGATGAGCTCAGTCTATCTCTGCCACCAGACTTCTGGGTGAATTACTCTGCCTCATTACGACCTCAGTTCTTTGTCTACAAATCTCCAGCCTGCCGAGTGGAGTAAAAATTCCCTGTCCTTTTAGGAAATGTTGAGCAGCAGGAAATGGGTGTGCCATAAAGAGTTAATTTATTGGAACGGAGTTGTTCAAATCCTGAACATTCCAAAGAAAGAGGTCTGACCCTGGACAAGCTCCTAGGAGTTAGCCTCTGGTCCTGGGACTATCCTGCTTATCAGAGTGTCTCTGTGGTCCTTGGACCTTGGTCATGCCTACAGTTGATGCTAAGGATGCAACTTATGGTGAATGCTTATTTTTACTCTCTGGGAGCTCTAGGTCAGTTTTACATCTGGGTAGGTGGGCAGAAGCAGGGAATATGTAGTTAAGAAAAGTCACGTGGACACAACATGCCTAAGGGACTGACCTCTAATAAAAATGCTGGACATCAAGATTCAGTTACATTTTCTTGGTTGACAGTACTTTGTGTGTTGTCCCACATCCTTGCTCGAATTCGGGACCCCCAAAAGACCACCAGAGACCAAGATCGATGTAAGCAGCAAAGAGGTGTTTGTTGCAAGCTAGCTCGGTCCTCTGCGCCCACAGAGCAACTGATGAAGCTGAGAGGCCCCGAGCCGAGGGTTTGCAGCAGTTTTATACACTCTTTGGGGAAGGCAGGAACTTCATATACATCATAGCATCTTTTAGCAAATCATCACACACCTCGGGAAAATCATAAAACAACTCTAAAACATGATTAGCACATGCACTGGTGGGAACAAGTTGGGTAGGGGTGATTGGTTAGTACAAGAGGGGGATTCCTTTGAACTGATTGGTTTAGGCCACGAGGGGTGTACGTGCTGAACTACATGGTTTCCCAACATGTTATCAACCACCATAAACTACTGGGGGGTCATCTGGCATCCCAGGTATTTCCCTGTCTCATGCTGATTGGTGGCTGCTAGGGGGTTGCTATGGGTCTCCACCTAGCCTGACTGATCAGGGACACCTGGCGCAGCAGATCTCTCCTGTTATTTGTAGCTAAACAACTCAGCAGGGTGGGTATGTGCCTAGGAGTGCTCTGTGGGTCTTTCCAAGGAGAAGGGTCACTCCCCCTTCCTTGGACAGACTTTGCTCTGAGGTAGAGGCTGGTTTTTCAGGAGAAATAAGTGCTATTCTTGGGATTCCCCTGAGAGAGGACATCTGGAAGGTTGGCCTTGGTTTCTCTTGGTCTCTGCCTTATTGGGCTATTTTTCCACTGCTGATTTTAATCTGTATTATTTTAATCTGTATTATCCTGTAACTGTGGGCATGACAGTATCACAAATTCTAGGAGTCCTAGGAAGACATTGAACATGAGATTGCACAGAGAGCAGGGGACCTTTGATTCAAAACTGAATTTATCTCATCTACTTTTCTGTTATCTGCTTACTCTATCTAGCAGGAAGAGCTTGATTGGCCTCAAGTCACCTGATCCACATTGGCCAGGGCTGGGCACTTTGATAGCTCCCTAAAGGCTGCACTGAGTGGGAAGGATTCTCAAAATTGCTGACACCAGAAGGGATCTGGAGTGTTAGGGCAAATGGCTCCTGGCTGCACCAGGTGGGGACATCGTAGAGCAGATGAGCAGGAGAATCTGAGAGGCCTAAGGAGACAGTGACCAACAAGAGTTGCAAAATTCAGGTTTGTGTCTGACTAGCAGTTAGTCTGACAACAGTCAGCTGCAGCATGAAGCAAAATGTCACAAGATCCAGCGATTTTTGTTGTGGATTGAATTGTGTCTCCTAGGAAGATGTTCCGAAGTCCCAATCCTTGGCAGCTGCCAGTGTGAACTTATTTGGAAATAAGGCCTTTGCTGATGTAATGAGCTTAAGATGAAGTCATACTCGATTAGGATGGGCCCTCAATCTAAAGATGGGTTCCTTATAAGGAGAGAAACTTGGTGATACAAAGGACTCCTGGTGCAGTGGTGCAAATCTCACGCCAGCAACTCAAGAGCCTGAGGCAGGAGGATTGAAAATTCCTGGCCAGCCTGGGCAACCTAGCAAGGCCCTAAGAGCTCTGAAAGAACGAACAAGGCTTGTCATCAGAGCAAATGTCCCTTTATTGAGAAATAGCTCTGTATATTTATAGAGCCAGGGGTGGTTTGACAGATGGCATGGGGTGCTTTTTGATTGGAGGGTAAGGATCAGGTGAGCCAGCAAGGCTAGTCTGATTGGTGGGTAGGATCAGGTGAGCCAGCAGGGCTATGATTGGTGGGTAAGGATCATGTGAGCCAGCAGGGCTCACCACTGGACGGCTCTTCTTGGGGATGGGGAAGTTAGTCTTTGGAGCCAGGTCAACTCCCAACAAGCTCAACAACACACTATCTCAAAAAAAAAAAAAAAAAAAAAAAAAGATCTGGGAATGTAGCTCGGTGGTAGAACCTGGGGTTTTTGACAAATTGAGCCATAAAGATAAAAGAAATTGTATCATTTGCTGGTAAATGGAGAATATTATGTTGAGGGAAATAAGCCAGGTCGAATGTTTTCTCTTATATGTGGAAACTAGAGAAAAATGAGGAATTTTCTCATGAAATAGAAGGGAGGACAGTGGATTAGGGGAAGGGGAATGAGGAGGAGGGTGGAGAGTTAGGAAGGGGTAGGATCAACAGAATGAAATTAATCAAACTATGTCATGTGCACCTGTGAACATATCACAATGAACCTCCCTTTGACATATAACTAAAATGCACCAGTTAAAAAATAAATCAATAAAAAAAGAAAAAAAAAAAAGAAGAAGAAGTGTTGACAGTAGCCAGAATGAAGAAGAGACAAGGAAGAATTCTTCTCTAGAACATTCAGAGAATATGGCCCTTTTGAAACCTGGGTATTGGGAAAACTGTATATCCACATGCAGAAGAATGAAATTAGACTCCTGGTTCATACCATGTACCCAAACCAACAACAACAAAAGTGGATTAAAGGTTGTGTTATCTGTTTCTGTTGCCAATGATGCAATACCACAGGTTGGGTGAGTTTTAGAGAAAGGAAGTTTATTTTGGCTCACGGTTCTGCAGGTGCAGGTTGAGTGACAGTGTCTGTTGATGGTCTTCTTGCTGGCAGAGTCTCAAAGTGTCACAGGCATCACCGCGCAGCAAGGGATAGGGAGAAGTTTGTATGTGTGTGTTTGGGTTTCCCTCCTTCTTCTTTTCATTCAGTTATTTATTTTGTTTTGGAACTTGGGATTAAAAGCAGAGGTACTTAACCACGGAGCTACATCTCTCGCCCTTTTATTTTTTTTTTATTTTGAGATTGGGTCTCACTAAGTTGCTTAGGGCCTCACTTAGTTGCCTAGGCTGGCGTCAAACTTGTGATCTTCCTGCCTCAGCCTCCTGAGTCACTGGAATTACAGGTATGCACCATGATGCCCATCTAGGCAATTTTTTTTTACTTGTTTGTTTGTTTGTTTTATATGATGCAAAAAGCACAGGAAGCAAGAACAAGAATAAATAAATTGGTGTTATGGTTTGGATCTGGAATGTCCCTCAAAGGCTCATGTGTTAAAGGCTTGATTCCCTAATGCAGCAATGTTCAGAGGTGGGATTTGGGGAAATGATTATATCATGAGGGCTTTGACCTCATAAGTTCATGATTCATAGAGGGACTAATAGTTAAGTGGATGGTTGGGAGGTAGTGGAAACTGTGGGAGGTGCAACCTAGTTGGAGGGAGTTGGTCCTTGGAGGCATGTCTTTCAGGCATGTGCTGAAACAAATATCTTGTTCTCTCTCTCTCTCTCTCTCTCTCTCTCTCTCTCTCTCTCTCTTGCCATGAATTGAGCAGCCTTGCTCCATCCAATCCTTCCACCTTGATGTACTGCCTCACTGCAGACCCATAACAATAAAGCCAGCAGACCCTGAGCTGAAAATCTGAGCCAAAACACAAGTGTCCTCCTTAAAGTTATTTGTCAGGTATTTTGGTCATAGCAATGAAACTGTAACACAATTGGATTATGTCAAACTAAAGAGTTTCTACTCAACAAAGGAAATAACCAACACATAAAGAGACTACTTACAAAATAGGAGAAAACATTTGTAAGCCATACATCTGACAAGGAGTTCATATCTAAAATGTATGAGGAATTCAAGAGCCAGAAAACTGTGGGATTTACAATTGGACAAAGGACCTGAAGAGGGTCTTCTCAAAAGAAGGCATGTGAATTACCAGCACGATTTATATCATTCCATGCTATAAATGAAAAAAATGCTCGGCATCATTAATCATCTGGGAAATGCAGATCAAAGTCTCAATGAGATATCAGAGTTAGTATTATCAAAAAGACAAAGAAAACATGTATTGGTGAGAATGAGCTGGAAAAAAGAATATTTATACACCGTTGATGAGAATGTAAATTAGCACAGACATTATGAAAAACAGTTTGGAGGGCCCTCAAAGAGCTAAAAATAGAACTGCCATGTGATCCAGCAATCCCATTGCTGGGTATATGAAAACACAAAAAATGAAATCAGTATGTCAGAGAGACATCTCTCCTCCCATGTACATTGCAGCAGTATTTACAATAGCCAAGATGTGAAATCAACCTAAGTGTCCATCATGATAAATGGATAAAGAAAATATGGTGTATATACACAAAGAAGAAGGAAATCATGTCATTTGTAACAGCATGGATAAATCTGAAGGACAGTGTGTTAAAATAAGACAGACGTTTAAATGATAAAAGTAGAGAGTTCCCTACATACATATGTGACTACACCATTGGTGTGATTCTACATCATGTACAACCAGAAGAACAAGAAATTATACTCCATTTACATATGATGTGTCCAAGGGCATTCTACTGTCATGTATAACTAATTAGAACAAATGGGAAAAAAATAAATAATAAAAGATCTTGTGAAGAAGTCAACTATTAAAAAAAAAATACAAGGAGGGGCTGGGGTTGTGGCTCAGCGGTAGAGCACTTGCCTAGCATGTGTGAGGCACTGGGTTGGAGCGTCAGCACCACATAAAAGTAAATAAATAAAATAAAGGTATAAAAAGAATACAAGGAAATTCCATGAGATAATGAGAAATTTATCTCGCTTTAACAATGACACCTATGGTAAACTTAGACACAGATCTAATTTAAGACAAATGTGTTGATTTTCTATGGCTATATTGCTAACCTGTATTAACTAGAATTTTCCTATAGAACACATAGTATGCCAGATTTATATCATGATCTAAATATTGTTGCAATTTAGAAATAAAAAAATACTAGAATGTAAGCTCTGGAGATGTTAAAATTTGGATATGTATTGTACCCAAAAGCTTATGTGTGAGACTGTCCAAGAATGTCCACAGATGAAACAAATAGATGAAGAGTTGTAACTCAATTTTTTTTATGAAGGCAGTTCTTTTTTTTTAATATTTGGTTTTTATTTGTACACAATGCATTTATTTTGTTTATTTATTTTTATGTGGTGCTGAGGATCGAACCCAGGGCCTCACACGTGCCAGGCGAGCACTCTAACACTGAGCCATAACCCCAGCCCCCCAATTATTTTTTATCTTAAGTATGCTCATAATTAAACATTGACGAATGTTGTGTAACACTTATCTAAAGTTTTTGATTAAAAAAAAGAAGAAGAAGAAGAAGAAGAAGGCTGGGCACGGTGGCACATGACCGTAATCCCAGTGGCTATAGAGGTAGAGGCAGGAAGATCGCAAGTTCAAAGCCAGCCTCAGCAAAAGTGGTGCCCTTTCAGGTCCAGCACTGAGTAGTAAGAGGTCCCGGAAGGAATGGTGGGGAGAAGGGCATAAGGATTGGTTATCACAGGATGGATTGGGACAACTGCAGAGCTGATGAAACAGAGGTCTTGAAATAAGTGTAGGAACCATTGGGCTTTTTTACTTCCAAGATGGGAGTGTTATAAGGGGATTGAGTAGGTCTAAGGAATCCCTTGCACAAGAGGTCTTGAATGATAGGCTGTAAACCCAGGAGTTTTGGTTGGGAGAGCCGGTATTGTGATTGGGCCAGAAAACGGAGAGGGTCTTTGAGACGGATGTGAGTGGACTTGTGGTGTGAGGTGATAGAAGGACTTCAAACATCCCAGACAGTAGGGTCCATCTTGGACAGGGGTAATGGGGAGGCACTGGCAGATGGAATAGGGGACAGTCCTAAGGTCAGGGTGAGGATCAGGGGAGCGGCTGGCGAGTCTGGATGGAAGCGTGTATGAGGGGAGAAGGAAAGCGTGGTCCCCAACTTTGTGAGGATGTCCCTTCCCATAAGAGGACCAGGGCACTGTGGAATGACCAAAAAGGAGTCGATAAAAATTAGAGAGCCAAAAGCACAAACAAGGTTAAGTGTCTGTAGAGTTGGTAAGATTTGCCCTCTACCCTGACAATAGAGGTCACAGAATGAGTAGTGGGCCCTCAGATCTCCTGGAAGACTGAATATGTAGCCCTGTGTCTAGGAGGAAGGAGACAGGCCTACCTGAAATACGCAGAGTTACCCTGGGTTCCTGCGAAGTGAAGGCAGTGATCAGGTGACCTGGGCCTCATCAGTCCTCTGCAGCCAGTCCTAAGAGTTGGAAAGGGGAACTAGAAGGGTCAGATGGCCAGGGGCTGCTATGAGCTCAGGGACATTCAACAGCCCAGTGTCCTTCCTGATGACATTTAGGACAAGGGCCCGGAGGCTTGGCCCATCTGACCACATTTAAAACAGGGTCTGGGAAGTCCTGAGGGACCCTTTCGTGGGCCATTGGAATCAGGGACAGATGCTAAGGCTGGACAGACAGCTTGAGAGAGCATCTGATATTTCTGCTTCCGGGCCTTCTCATCTTTCTCATTATACACCTTAAAGGCCACTTCTAGAACCTCAGCTTCGGTAGTTGGGGGCCCCCTCTTGAGGCGCCTTAGTTTGGCCTTAATATCGGGGAAACTCTGGGAGAAAAAGTAGGTCATTAGTAGTTGTCTCCCATCTGAAGTCTCAGGGTCCAGATTAGTATATTGTAATAAAGCCTTGGTCAGGCGGTCTAAAAATGCTGAAGGGTTTCATTCTTATCTTGGAAGATTTCCTGGAGCCTTTCAAAATTGATAGGCTTATGGGCTGCCTTTCTAAGTCCTTCCATGAGGCAAGTAATGAATTGATTTCTACTAGTTACTCCTCCAGGCGAATTATAATCCCAATTGGTGTCCTGATTAGGGACCGCTTCAGTGCCAATCAGATGGGCAGGGGAGGTCTGATGTATCTCATCAGCATAATGTCTAGCTTGCTCCCAAACTCGCCTGCGCTCCTTGGGCAGGAGGGTGTTAGACAAGATCCTATGGACATCGTGGAAGGTCATGTGATTGGGTCAGATAGAAAAACTTTTTGATATGTGTGGTGGGACTTGAAGTATAGGACCCACGCTGCTTTTCTATCTGTGAAAGATCTGACAAAGATAAAGGCACAGGAACCCGGATTACACCATCTGCCCCAGCCTCTTAAGTAGAAGATACAGAGACGAGGATTGGGCAGCTGCAGCCCTTGAGCATGTGGTAGAAAGAGAAAAGGGCGGAGGGGTCCGGGGAGACCATTGCTGCAGAGGCTTCATTAGAAAGAGAATTGTGGTATGGCAGGGGCTCATCTGCTGGATCCAAGGAGTAGGATCATCTGCCCCTTTGGAAGCAGGCATAGGGGAGGTGAGAGCTAAGAGGACTTGTGCAGGATAGCGAGAGTTGCAGAAAGAGGGCTTAGAATGTAGAAAGGAGAAGCCTGAACGTATGATATCTCTTTCCATTTTCCCGAATACTCACAATAGTTGAAAAGATCCTTGATGATATTGGGATCTCCAGTGCCGTTAATCGGCCATTTAGAGTCATTATCCAAAGGATAACGAGGCCAGATCTGATTGCACAAGTGGTTAAGTTTTGGGGGGTTTAGGTCTGGGGTGAGAGAGAGACCCTCGGTTAGCTAGGAGGCAGCCTAGGGGACTATGGGAGGGAATGGATGAGGAGCTGCCCATGCTGAGACGTAGGAGGTGACTTTAGAGGTGGGGTGTCCCCAAGTCTCTAGTATCACCTAGTCAAGAGGATGGTTATGGGACAGGAGCCCGTAGAGGCACTTGGGTGCCCGGCCAGGGACTACATAGTAGGGGCAGAAGCCCATAGAGATTAACCCAAGGCCAAGAGGTCTCACCAGGAACAATACCCAATCATTCTTGGTATTTTTTTTTCCTCAAAACCCAGGACCTAAACAAAAGACCACCTATAGACCTGGTCGATAGTAGGATCAGCCATAGCTGTGAAAGCTGTGGCTGCCCCACCCTCCACCACACGGTAACCCTGGGAGTGCCGGATGATCAATGGTCACTTCCTGGTGGTTTAGGTTGACCAGAGACAGGGTCTACCTGTAATCTCCGGTGGGGGGTGCAGACAGGGCATTCGGCCAAATGGAGGGCCTGGTCCCATGATGGAATCCGGATCTGGGTCAGGACCACTCGGTGACCCTTGAAGAGGGGAGTGGGAACACCGGGGAACATGATCCGGGGTTTGGCACCAAAATGAAGGGAAAGCGAGGAATGAGAGACAGAGACCAGGCAGAGATACACAGGAGCGTTTATCGTCAGAGCTGACAAATAAAGGCCATCTCTCTGTGGGACAGAGAGGGAAAACAGACTTGAGTTCTGGGACATTTATGGGGAAGGATCAGGAATCAGAGCCAGAGGTCGGTGAAGGGTTGGTTGGGTTGGTGTGAGGGAGTAGTGAGCCTTTCTCAGAAACGCCCTTAGGCAAGAAAGCAAAACTTTTTCCTTAACATGGCCATCCAGATGCTAAGGAAAGACCCCAAGGGCACTTTACCATTGAGTTACATCCTCAGTCATTTATTTTATTTTTTACTTTGAGACAGGATCTTTCTAAGTTGCTCAGAGTCTCACTAAATTGCTAAAAATGGCCTCGAATTTATGATCCTCCTGCCTCAACCTTCAGAGTCACTGGGATTACAAGAGTGTAGCCGCGGTGCCCAGCTAGTTTCTTAAAGAAAAAAAAGAAATTAATATTTTTATTCTTAAACATTCTTGTTATTGATTTTCATTTTTATTTGATTGTAATTTGATTAATTATAACTGTGCTCATCTGGACAAGGTGGCGCATTCCTCTAATCCCAGAGACTCTCCAGAGGCTGAGGCAGGAGGATCACAAGTTGGAGGCCAGCCCTGGCAATTGAGTGAGACCATGTATTGGCATCAAATCAATATTTGCATCAGATTTACCAATTTTAGGTCGGGAGCCATTTTATCTCCAGGTTGCAAAGTTTGGATTCTGAGGCAAAGCTGCTTAACTTCCCATGAGAACCCGTGTCTGCTATCACCCCACCCCAGCTTAAACAGTTTACAATCAACTCCACCCCACTCCTAAGCAGCTTATGAGATTCTTCTTGCTGCTGGCTCTAAAGCTGCTCTGTGAGTGCTGGCCAGTTGCTGTTCTCCTTGTCCGTAAGCCTCATGTTACCCACAATAAATCTCCTGCGAGACGTTCTGGTGTGTGGCTTGGTCTTTGGACTTCACGTGGACTCTGGGAGTGTCCTTTCACCATGTCTCACAATAAACAGGGCTGGGGATACTGTTCAGTGATAGGATGCCCCTGGGTTCAGTCCCTAATACCACACACACACACACACACACACACACAGTTAAAATGAAGGAAAAAAAACAAAAAACAGAGATCAATAACTAGTAGCTTAAAAGGATTTGGGGGAGTTGTGGGGCTGGGGTAACAGAGAAAGCTCCTTTTGGAACCAACCTGTTTGCAGAGAACAAGCAACTGTGTTCTGAAAAAAACGAAAAGCAATGGCTATAAGATGACCAAGAGGGAGCCCAAGCCAGTGGCTTCCATAGGCAGTTAACACCTGAGAGAGGAGCCAGCTTGGAGTAGGTGTCCAATTTTAGTCTGAGGGTAAGCCAAGGTCTACATGACATCCGGTGGCTAGAACTGCAGTGGAAAACCTAGTCTTTCTGACTGGAGAAATCAATAAGTTCACATTTCAAGCAATCCATAGCTGCTGGAATGTTAGGGAGGAATTCTGGGGAAATAAAGAAGAGCCAGGAAGAAGGAGCCCTGAATTCTGTGTATGAACTACTCCCTAGCTGGGTGCCTTGGCACTTACCTGTGATTCCAGCAACTTGGGAGGCTGGGGCAGGAGGATGGCAAGTTCAAAAGTTCAAGGCCAGCCTCAGCAACTTAACAAGATGCTGTCTTCAAAAAGGAGAGTGGGGGGGCTGGGATTATGGCTCAGAGGTAGAGTGCTTGCCTAGCACATGCGAGGCCCTGGGTTCAATCCTCAGCACCACATAAAAATAAATAAATAAAATAAAGGTATTGTGT
>NW_025999894.1:1026859-1030658 GCF_001458135.2 Marmota marmota marmota | reverse complement strand
TAAAGGAGTGAGGGGCTGGGGTTGTATGTAAAACACTCCTGAGTTCAATCCCCAGGATCAAAACAAACAAACAAAAAACCCTACAAGTTAAAGGAGTGTTTACATACATTAAAAACCAACCCTTTGGGGCTGGGATTATGGCTCAGCGATAGAAAGCTCGCCTAGCACGTGCGAGGCCCTGGGTTCGATCCTCAGCACCACATAAAAATAAATAAATAAAGGTATTGTGTCCAACTTCAATTAAAAAATAAATATTAAAAAAAAAACAACCCTTTTAACCTGTTGTTCTGCAAATTTTGACAAACACATCTGACCACTGAGCCTCCCCCACGACCCAGTTACACAACAGCGCATCTCCCCAGGGCCCCCCCCCCACCCGACCTGTTTTTCTGTTTTTATTCTTTGGCTTTTTTGAGAGTGTCACAGGCAAGGATGTGCGGCCTGGGCCCCCAGGGCTGGCTTCCTTCACCCTGCACCAAGCAAGACTTATGGTTTGTGTGTCCTGCAGAGCAGCACTGTCCTTTTCCATGGCTGTATAGGATTCCAGGAGATGTATGATGGCCTCCGTTTTGAGGACCCCACATGGGAATGGACCTGGAGGGGAGGAGGAGGAGGCAGAGGACCCCAGCACTGGGCCCCACACTGTGGTCAATGCCTACAGTTGTGAATTCTGATCTCATAGTGACACTGTGTGTACAGGGGAGTGCTAGTCTTGGGTCATAGAGTCAGATTAGCCCTTCTCTGTCCTGTCCCTGGGAGTGGGAGGTCTCTGGAGTTCCTGAGGGGTTTTGTGAAGTTTATGGATGCTTTGACTCTCTGCTGTGGAGCCAGAGAGCTCCAATCCAAGGGAGGCTGCTGAACTTGACCTTGAAATCCTAAGGCCAGTTTCCACCATCACCACCTGGGTAGGTAGCTCAGTGGTAAAGTGTCCCTGGGTTCAATCCTGGTACCAAAGACAAAACAAACAAACAAACAAACAAGAACTATTGCCACAGGCACATGCCTGTAATCTCAGCAGTTCAGCTTGGGAGGCTGAGGCAGGAGGATCATAAGTTCAAAGCCAGCCTCAGCAAAAGCAAGGCACTAAGCAACTCGGTGAGATCCTATCTCTAAATAAAATATGAAAAAGGGCTGGGGATGTGGCTCACTGGCTGAGTGCCCCTGAGTTCATTCCCTGGTACCCAAAGAGAGAGAGAGAGAGAGAGAGAGAGAGAGAATTTTGCCTCGCATGCATTGGGCACTTGTAAGGAAATAATAATAAAGAGGAGACAGAGACAAGGTGCAGAGGCAGGGAAGGTGGCAGAGTGGCCCTTTGTCCAAGCAACCACGTTTATTTAGACCAATAGGTTACATTAGGTCATTAGCACCATAACCACATTATTGTTTAGAGTTATCAGTAAGGTTGCTTATTCTGCAGTTACATCTCACAGTTACAATATGCAATGTTAGGAGCTTTGTGCAGTTCTCAAGGAAGTCCATTGTCTGAAGTTACTGTTAGGCAGGCAGATCCAGGAGCACCCGAGCTTGGTGAAACATTGTAGTTATCAAGAAAAGCAAGTTCCTTTATCCCCAGGAGCTAAGTGCCTGCAATCAAGGTCAAGCCTTGATGAGGCTCTAACACAGAGGCTTCTCAGGGCATTGCCATACCAGCTAGACATTGCACATATATTAGCTATATTACTAGATCCTAAGAGAGATTGCAGGGCATTCTAAGGGTGGGAAACAGGGTGGCTGTTACCCACCAGGAGTTTGCTCACCAGGGGAATACTTCCCTGTACATTTCCACGGTCAGAATCCCTATAGGCACTGGGTTTGATCCTCAGCACCACATAAATAAATAAAATAAAGGTATTGTGTCCATCTACAATTAAATTTTTAAAAAATGAAAAAAAAAGATTAGACAGTGAATATTTTAGGCTTTGTGGGCCACATACAGTCTCTATTTAACTACTCAACTCTGAAACTATGGTGTAAAAGCAGTTATAAACAATGTGCAAACAAACTGGTATTGTTGAACCCATGATGCAAAGAAAAGATCACCAACTCCAATTTTTTTAATATTTAATTTTTAATTGTAGTTGGTCACTATGCATTTATTTTATTTATTTATTTTCATGTGGTGCTGAGGATTGAACCTAGAGCTAGGCGAGCACTGTACCACTGAGCCCCAGCCCCAGCCCCCACCATCTCCAACTTTAAACCAAATAAAAGTAAGCTTATCTTGTGTACACAAGAGAGCTGACCAGCAACAGCTTCACCTGAAGCCGGGCCAGAGGATAGCATCTGGTCCAAGGGCAGGATGCTTTTTATAACAAAAAAGTTACAAAGGTCGATGTCTTGGGAACTACAGCTAACAGGGTTCTGGCAAGCATAATACAAGGGCAGATAGTAGGTTAATGATCTACATGGCTTAACATTCCAAGGTAGGGAGTAAATTCAGATTCCAACATCAGAATTTATGAGGCACTGCTGAGGTTTTAGGGAGGGTTGTTATCTGGTCAAGGAGGGCCAGGCATGGGTGAGTTCAGAGCATGGGGCAGGAATTCCAAATAAAAGCAAGCTTATCTTTCCCCCCAAATATTACATTTATATATTTGATAAGATCAACCAACCCCAAGCAACCTAAAAACAAAGCATGGTTAGGCCAAATAGAAATCATAGTATTTTATAGTAAAACAGAAATGAACTTTTCATAACTTTGTGACAAGATGGCTCCCAATCTTAAAATGGAATTAGGCTGGGTTCATCAGTATTGGTACTAGGGATTGAACCCAGGGGGTACTTAACCACTGTGTCACCTCCCTAGCCCTTTTTTAGATTTTATTTAGTGACAGGGTCTCTCTGAGTTGCTTAGTGCCTTGCTATATTTCTGAGACTATCTTTGAACTCAAGATCCTCTTGCCTCAGTCTCCTGAGTTGCTGGGATTACAGGAGTGCACCACCATGCCTGGCAAAATTTCATTTTTTAAAAAAGATGAGGAGGGGCTGGGGATGTGGCTCGCCTGGTATGCATGCGGCCCAGGTTCGATCCTCAGTACCACATACAAACAAAGATGTTGTATCTGCCGAAAATTAAAAAATAAATATTAAAAAAATTCTCTCTCTCTCTTTAAAAAAAAGATGAGGAAAAAGATTAGGCACATAGACTCTTTTTTGCTGGTCACTGACATAAAGAAAAATATTTTCACAATGATTGGAAGGATAGGAAATCTCAGCAGAGAAATAGAAGTTATAAAAATATAGCCAAACAACAAAAATCTACCATATTGGGTAGAATAACAGCAGAATGCAGATTACAGTGTAATAGTAAGTGGACCTAGGAGAGATCAACAGAAATCATTTAATTCAAAGAAGAGAGAAAATAAAAGTGAAATAGATAGCCGGGCATGGTGGAACACACCTGTAATCCCAGTGGTTTCAGAGACTGAGGCAGGAGGATCACAAGTTCTAAGCCAGCTCAGCAATGGAGACGTGCTAAGCAACTCAGTGAAACCCTTTGTGTAAATAAAAAGAAATTATAAAATAGGGCTGGGGATGTGGCTCAGTGGTGGAGTGTCCCTGAGTACAATCTTCAGTACCGCCCCCTTTCAAAAAAAATAGTGAAATAGAACCCTGGGGACCTGAAACAATACCAAGGTCTTATGTAAGCTGGGCACAATGGCTCACACCTGTAGTCCCAGCTACTGGGGAAGTTGAGGCAGGAGGATCCCAAGTTCAAAGGTAGCCTTAGTAATAGTGAGGCGTGAGCAACTCAGCCAGACCCTGTCTCTAAATAAAATACAAAATAGGGCTGGGGATG
>NW_025999894.1:978214-1020919 GCF_001458135.2 Marmota marmota marmota | reverse complement strand
TCTACCACTGAGCTACATCCTTTAATTTTTTAATTCATTTTTATTTTTAGTTGTAGATTTAGTTGAGGCCAGCCTGGGCAACTTAGCAAGAATTTGGCAACTTAGAGAGAGCTTTCTTAAGAAAATAGAAAGGACTGGGAATGTAGCACCATTGTAAAGTGCACCTGGGTTCAATCCTTGGTATCAAAATAATATTCTTTTCATTATTATTAATAATAATATTTTGTTGTTATCATAAAATATTCTTATCCATTGATCCTTTTAAGGACATCTGGGTTGTTCCCATTTTGGGCTATTGTGAGTGATGCCACATGAACACTGTTGTGTGACTATGTGTTCTAGTCCTCATTATCAATGGGGTATATGCAAAGGAGTGAAATTACTGGGTCACATGTTGATTCTATGTTTAACTTTTTTTGTAGTTTTAGATAAACAGCATGCCTTCATTTTGTCTGTTTATTTTTATGTGGTGCTAAGGATCAAACCCAGTGCCTCACACATGTGAGGCATGCACTCTGCCACTGAACTACAGCCCCAGCCCTACCTATGTTGACTTCTTGATAAACTGCCAAACTTTTCCACCACTTTACATTCCCACTAGCAATGCATCAGGGTTCCCATTTCTCCACAGCTTCTCCAACATGTTATTTTTCCTTAAAAAAAATAATGATAATAATACCCATCCTAATGGGTATGAAGTGGGCTCCCTGTGATTTTGATTTGCCTTCCCCTTATCAGTAATAAAGTTGAGAATTTTCATGCACTTATTGACCATTTGCACGTCTTCTCAGGAGAAGTATGTCAGATCAGGCGAGGCGGGCAGTGACCAAAGGAGGCAGATTTAAAAGGGCTGCTGAAGGAGGCTTTATTGAGATACGACTCCGGGGTGGAACTCGATCAGACCCACAGAGTGGACAGGAGAAGGATCTGAGGAGAAACCGCGTGGAAGCTCGACTGGACTGGACTTTTATGGGGCTTACAGCAGGAAGGGAAGGGCTTGGGATAGAAAAAGGTGTTTTTAGGGTTCCTTGTCCCCTTGGAGTTGGTCAGGGGAGTTGGCTGAACTCCAGGATTGGCCAGGGGGTCCTGCTGATTGACAGGTGTTAACCAGGAGATCTTGCTGATTGACAGTTCCTTTCCCGAGGGGCTGCTTTGTTCTGAGTCGCCACTAAGTCTCCACCACTGACCTAACAAAGTATATATTCACATTGTCCATTTTTTAATTGGTTTGTCTTTTTGTCATTGAATGATAAGGAGTTCTTTAGATGTTCTAGATGTTAAACCACTATCAGATATATAACTTGCAAATATATTCTCCCACTCTGTGAATGTCTTTCTACTTTATAGTGTCATTTGATGGCAAAAGTTCTTTATTTTAATGAAGTTCAATTTATCTATTTTTCCTTTTGTTGTCTTCACGTTTGGAGTTAAGATGCAAGAAAAAATTGCCACATATAAGTTCATAAAGCCTTTCTCCCATGTTTTCTTCTAAGAATGTTGGCCTTTAAATTTAGGTCTTTTGTTTATTGTATATGTGGTGTTACTTCATTCTACAAGTGCATATCCCATTTTCTCAGTACACTTTAATATTTCATGGACTCTGTTGTACTGCAGATTGAACCCAGGGTGCTCTACCACTGAGCTACATCCTTTATTTATTTTTTTTAATAAAGTAGGATTTTCTTTTTTTTAAAGAGAGAGAGAGAGAATTTTTAATATTTATTTTTTAGTTTTCGGCAGACACAACATCTCTGTTTGCATGTGGTGCTGAGGATCGAACCCAGGTCCCGTCTGTGCCAGGCGAGTGCGCTACCGCTTGAGCCACATCCCCAGCCCCTACATCCTTTAATTTTTTAAATTTATTTTTAATTGTAGATGGACATGATACCTTTATTTTGTTTAGTTTTTTTAATGTGGTGCTGGGAAGCGAACCACTGCCTCACATGCGCTAGGCAAGCGCTCTACCACTGAGCCACAAGCCCAGCCCTATTTTTTTTTTTTTTAATTTTGAGACAGCATCTCACTAAGTTGCCCAAGCTGGTCTCAAACTCATGATTCTCCTGCCTCTGCCTCCTGATGCATTGGGATTACAGGTGTGTGACACCGCACCTGACCCCCAGGATTATTTGTTGAAAAGACTGTTGTTTCCCACTGAACAATATTGGAATCTTTTTTTTTTTTTTTAAAGCAACTGACCCTAAATGTGAGGGTTTGTTTCTGGATTCTCAATTCTATTTCATTAGTTATATTATTCCATTAGTCTATATATCTGTCCTTATGTTAAGACCATTCCATTTGGTTATTGCAGCTTTGTAGTAAGTTTTGAATTTGGGAAGCACAAGTCCTCCAACTATGCTCTTTCTTTTCAAGATAATTTTGGAGGGCTGGGGTGCAGCCAGCAGCAGAGTGTTTGCCTAGCAAGTGCGAGACCTTGAGTTCTATTGGTAGTGTGTGTGTGCACACACAAAATTATTTTAGCTATTCAGGGTCCTTTGAGATCCCACATGAATTTTCTGTAAGAAATGCCATTGGGTTTTTGATAGGAATTGCATTGATTCTGTAGGGGATTGCTTTGGGTAGTATTAATATCTTAATAATAATTAAGTAAATGAATGCCTTTTCATTTACTTAAGCTTTCTTTAATTTCTTTCAGTAAATTAAAAAAAAATTTTTTGAGATGGGGTACACAGATGAGATGGGGTAACCTGCCTGAAGTTACCCAACTGGGACAGGGAATCAGCAACCTATCTCCTTAAGCTCTGACTTTCCCACCCAACAAGTTGATTTGTAGGAACCTGCATCACTGACAAAGTTGGTCTTCCACATAATTTATTAGCGCCCCCCTTCCCTTTCTTTTTCCTAGCCACTGCAAACATAGAGGATTTAAAACATGCAATCACTGCCCAGTGGGAGTTAAAAGTTTTAAGTGGGACCATTAGACAAGGAATGGTCTCATTGTCTAATGGGACCATTAGACATGACAGTGAAAACAGAGCATACTGAGGACACGCTAGATGGCTTCAAAAGTGACTGTGAGAGCCAGGATTGAGGGGCACCTCACCCAGCCCTAAAGATCAGAGAAGTCTCCCGGTGTTGGGACATTGGAGACAAGTCATGAAAACCAAGTAGGATTATCCAGGTGGGGGAAGGGAAGGCCCCATTAAACTTTCACTTATTCACAAATCACCCCATAACTTAATGACTTAACCCATTAAGTCCCAAGTTTTCAATTTTGCAAACACAATAAATATTCCAATGGTTCTTCAGAGTTAGCTCAATGGGACAAAGTGGGTTAAAACAACATTTTACCATATTCCCTCATGGTTTTGGGAGTTGATAGATGTGGTTCTCTCTCAAGGCCTCTCACATGATGTTAGTTGCAGGGCTAGTGGCTGGCATTGAATGTCTGAGAGTTGACGGTGAATGTTGGCTGTGACCTCACTGGGACTGTAGACTAAAAACACCTCCCAAAGCCTCTTTCTCTAACCTGAACTTCTTCCCAGCAGAGCATCTGGGTTCCAAGGGAAAGGGTTCCCAAGGCAGCAGGAGAAAACTCTTACCCTGACTTGGAAATGACATGATCTCACTTCCACCAGAGTCTCCTGGCTCCCCCAGAGGATCAAGTACCTTGTAAGAGGACCCTGGGGTGGAAGACATGAATGTGGCCATTCTGGAAAATACAGTCTGCCACAAGGAACTGTAAGACAGAAGGGATAAAGAGATGGGGAGAGCCTTCCACCACCCAGAGGTAATTCAAATACAACTCTGGATCCTAGAATAGGGCAGTGAAGCTCAATGGAGTATGGACTTCCCCAGAATAACTCCTTCCCTTTTTGTGGGGGGTGGGGGGAAGGAGTTTAGATGTCTCCCTCATTTTCCCCTGCAGGAAATCACTATTCTGGCCGCTAGCTGCCCAATCTCCTTTTCCTAGATGTCATGACATGGTAGTTCTGTGTCTGGCTTCCACCAGCATCATTGCATCTGTGACGTTCTTGTACAACGACGTGCCTGCACACAGCGGCACGCCCAGGAATGGAATCACGAGGTCCCTGGTGGGCTACACCTTCAATCGTCTGCTATTCAATCCTTGTTAACCTTTTTTCTTCAAGCCCTGGACAAACACTCTGAGTTGAGTATATCATAAAATGGGGCGTGAAAAAGGCTAAAATCCTCGCCCCCGCCCCCCTCGCTGACCACCTGGTCGCTGGGGGGTCATCGCTATTCATTCTCTCAGTGCCGGACTCTAAAAGACCTCGGGGAACAAGGGTCATTTATTCTTATTTTACATTACACTAATGTTAATCGAGAACATCAATATTTATTTCTGCCCCAACAACAAAACGGATTTTATAGGAAGAAAACAGCAGGGATTCAGCAAACAGGATCTGTTGGGGGAAGTTCGCCGGATGGGCTGCCAGGATGTGTCAATCTCTTCCACCCCCCTCCCCCACTTTTCCCTCCCACGCCTCCCCCGGACCTTACACCTCTTCATGCAAAAGCCCTGGAGACAGAGCCTGATTGGCCCAGTCGCAAACTCCTGCCGGTCCATTGGTGGAGGCCTCTTGATTGACAAGCCTATCAATCTCCAGATCGACAGAGGGACTGGTGGCCAGATACATGCTTGCACCACTTAGAGTCGGGAAGGAGACCAGTCCCTGGGAAAATACTTCCCGGGCCCAAACCCAAATCACCCCTCTGTCTTCGGCACTGTGCATCCTTAAAACTTAAAAATCACAGGCAAAGTCACCGACGCTGCACCAGCTGCCTCCGAACGGGAGGTGCAGCTGTGCAAAAGGAGAAAAGCGAGGAGTAACTCGTTGCTATTTAAAAAGTGACGTCTGGGCGGGAGGGGTAGTGCACGTCTGCAATCCCCGAGACTCTGAGGCAATAGGATCGCAAGTTCCAGGCTAGGCTCAGCAACTCAGGGAGACCCTGTCTCTAAATAAGTAAATAATAAGGACGGAGGATGTGTCTCAGTGGTTAAGCGCCCCTGGGTTCAATCCCCGGTCCAAAAAAAGGAAAAAGAAAGTGACATTTGATTCCCTAACAGTTTACAACCCACATGAACTTAAGTATTTCGCGCAGGGTCAGAAACCTGAAGAGAGGGGAAAAAAAATCAATTTAAATGCATTCCAAAAAGCAAGCATTTTTTTCTGTCACTCAGTTAAGAAGTCTGCCATCATCTGTCTGCATTTAGTAATACACTAGATGACATTTTTTGGCCCCCTCCCCTGTATCAACAGCATCAGTAATAACTTGGGGCACTTTATAACCTCAAAAACAACTCACATAAATATTATTGTCCTGATTTTATAAATAAATAATAATATGACTTCAAAGATCAGTACCTAAGCTAAAGGGGGGAAATTTAATGACAGCCCTGCACTGCATAACATTTCAGTATATGACTTCTGTTATACGTGGAGTCTAATAAGATATTGCCTAGGGACACAGTAGCTATCTTAGTTTGTGGGAGTATTCTGGGTGGTGTTCAATTGAAGTGGCACCCTCTTTCTTCACTGAAAAGTCTTAACCGGGCCTCTCCAGAAATCTTCACCATGGCTGATTTTAGGACTGTCAGCAAAAGAGTCTCTGCAAAAGAGTCCATTGTAGATAAACTTCCTATTTTCCTGTGGCCCTGTTTTACTTGGCCACTGGCCGAGAAGATACCAGCACTCCAGGGTGCTGGACACCCCCTTACTAGTTTTTCACAAACATATCCAGTATGGTATTTTGAAGAAATGTGCAAACAAGGCCTCTGGCCTTGAGCTAGGCTTCACAGAGATGTCTACATTTTTAAGATAAATTACAAATGGGCTCCATGGTATCAGAGGGAGGAAAGAAAGGGGAGATGAAGCTCTCCCCTTCTCAGGTGTTGTCCTTGAAGGGTTAACATGCCCAGAACAGTGAAAGAAAAAGCTCCTTTTATGTGAACTTCTGCAGACTGTGAACTTCTGACCCCTCCCCTTACATGCTGGGTATGAAACTCTGAAACTACCTGAACTTGAGGTTCAGGGGATTAATTGATTTCAGCAAAAGCTGTGCCCTTTATATATATAAATTTGTAGGTGTAGATGGACAGCATGCCTTTATTTATTTTTATGTGGTGCTAAAGTTGAACCCAGTGCTTCAAACATGCTAAGCAAGCACTCTGCTACTGAGCTGCAGCCCCAGCCCCATGACTATATTCTTGAGCACAAATTAAGGTAAAATGAAGTTTTATGTCTTGACCTTCCTTCAACTAAAGGTTATTAATGCTTAATATATGCCCCAAAAAAGTCACATTGAATATATATGCAGTTATGGCCTCTGGAATCTGCCCATGGAAGTACAGAGTAGATCCACGGTGCTTTTGATAATTAAGACAAAACATGACTAATTTGTTCCAAAAGGCTTTCCATGATTGGAGCTGTATGCATATAAGAGGTTCTGAGAAAATGGAAATTATTTTCAGTCTAGAAGACGGGACAGGGTCGGGGAGATGATATATGACATTGTCACATCATCAGCACTTTTATGTTGCATCTGTTAAATGCCTTATGAAAAGCACATAGAGCTGTGGAAACAAACAGGATATTGCTCTTGTTGTCTAGGACTTTATAATCAAAATGTAGTGCACACTGTTGACTTGTTCACTCTTGAGTTCCTTGTTTTATTTCCATGGTTAAAAAACATGAACCTAGGGGCTGGAGTTGTAGCCAAGTGGTAGAGAGCTTGCCTCTCACATGTGAGGCACTGGGTTCGATCCTCAGCACCACACAAAAATAAATACACAAAATAAAGGTATTGTGTCCAACTACAACTAAAAAAATGAGCTGAGGTTTTAGGATACGTGGCAAGTTCTCTCACCCTCAAACTTTTGCACTCTTGCCATCTTTCATGACAAGAATAGCCCCAGGTCACCTCAGGCTGGGTCTCCAAATGAAAGCATGTGAAGTATACATGAACCTGCCTGAGAGACTGAAGCAGCCTGACCCACAGGTCTGCGAGCCAGAAGATGCTTATTGTAAACCTGTTACATTTGTGGCAGGGAAGGTATTTGTCAGGCAGTATTATTGCAGCAAAACCTGGTCTCATACTGACCTTTTTTACTTTACATATAAGTCACTAAGATATGTAGTGACTCTCCATGTTAGTGTTAGCACCTAGATTTTCTTTGAATTTCATTGTATTCCAGTGTGTGGCTGTTCTCCGATGTGTTTAATTAGGTTTCCATTAATGTTAATTTGGTTTAGTGCCATCTTTTGCTATTATAAATAAAGATGTTGGGCTGGGCATGTGGCTCAAGTGGTAGCGCGCTCGCGTGGCATGCGCAGGGCTCTGGGTTCGATCCTCAGCACCACATAAAAATAAAATAAAGATGTTTTGTCTATCGAAAAACTAAAAAATAAATATTTTTAAAAATTCTCTCTCTCTGTTTATAATAAAATAAAATAAAACAAAATAAAAATGCTGGGGTATAGCTCAGTGGTAGATTGCTTGCCTACCAGGCATAAGGCCTTAGGTTTGATCCCTAGCACTAAAAAAAAAAAAAAAAAGGCCTCAAATAGTCTCATATATACATCATTTTGCATACGTTGAGTATATCTATAGAGTCACAGTATTGCTGGGGTGGAGGGAATATGAAATTTGGAAGATACTGTTCAGTTGCCCTACCTAAGGGTTGTACTAAAAAGCAAATGACATTGATCATCGAATTAATGCTGGAAGAGATTAAGAAGACATTCTGGTATCTATATCACTTGTTCTTACTCTTCTCTGAGGGTTCCTTGCTATATCTTCTCTTCTTCCTTTATTCCCTAAGTGTTCACCAAGGGTCTGTCTGGGCCTGGTATTCATCAGGACAGGCTGGGTATGTTGTGTGAAAAATGACACCATCACCGCACCCCACCGCGTGCAGTGGTGCCCACTTCCAGGAACTCCCAGCAACTCTGAAGACTGAGGCAGGAGGATGGCAAGGTTTGGGACATTGATGGTCTGAAAGAAGAAAGAGCAGAGCTTGGCAAACCACACACTGATTGCTAAGTTTGCTCAGAAATGTCATGTCACCCTGGCCCATGTTCTATTGGTTATGCAAGTCTCGCGGCTACTCCCCAGTTGAACCTTTCTGCAGAGTAGGATATCATCTCTGGGTTAACAAGAGTTCAACCTGTCGGAGTCCTGTTCTCTTCTGACCCCTCAGGGTAGGATTGGGCCCACATCCTTTCCCTTCTACAGAACCCATCAGGATTCTCCTTTGCTGGCTGAATAGGGTTCAGGCCTTCGCCAGTCCCTACCCTATCTTCTTTTTGAGTTCTTAACCTTCAATTCACAAATGAAGCCAAATCAAAGGAATAGCCATTCTTGGTTCCTCTGTGTGTCTACTTCTCTGTTGGACTACTTTATTGGAACCTCAGACTCAAGATATCCCAAAGGAGCTTGTCTCATTGTCCCTTGCTCTGGTTTGAGTATGGTTTGAGTGTGTCCCTAAGGGTTCATGGGTTGGAAGCCTGGTTGCCACTGTGGTAATGTGAGAGCTGCCGGAATCTCTTAAGAACTGGGGCCTAGTAGACGATATTTAGGTTGTCAGGGTGCTGCCCTGGAAGTGATTGACTTACTCTTGAGGAAAGAATCAGTTTCCCCAAAGAGTGGATTGTTATAAAAGAGCAAGAATGGTCCCTCCCTGCTCTCTGGCTTTCTGTCTCACCGTGGGATTGCTATCATGAGCACTCCTGTCATTGTGATTCCACCTATCATGAGACCCTCACCAGAGACCAAACTGATGGGGCCACCTGATCCTGCACTTGCAGTCTTCAAAACTGTATCCAAACAAACCTCTTTTCTTTATATATTATCCAGCCTCAGGTATTTTGTAATAGCAACAGAAAATGGACAAATATACTCCCCTAACCTGCTTCATCTGTGAGACCTGCATAACCCTGGATCCTCCCCAACTCATCTCTACCTTGACTTCTCTTTACCTCTGGCACCCAGTCTATTGCTCAGCCATATTGAACCTGTGCCTATCACGTTTCTCAGTTCCATCTTTTCTCCTTTCTATGTCTGTCCTCGGTACCCTAATTTTGGAATGCATTCCCTTCTTCCACCATGCGACCAGCGCACTGGTTTCATTAAAGAGATTCTTGGCATAAAAGTTAACTAATGAGATTGAAATAAAACACACAGACTCAGTTACCTTTTTCTATGACCAGGTCCGAGATGGCTCCCCCTCTGGCTCTTACCTCGAACCACCCGGTAGGGCAGCAGGGATTACTCAGGGCTCGCAGGAGAGAGAGAGAGGGAGCACGCCAGGGAGTAGCCTTTTATTGGGGAACAAGAAATTCAGGGGAGAATTCCATCCAATGAAGGGGGGTCGCACTCCAAGGTCAGGGTCAGTGATTGCCCCCCCCCCCCCGTCAGTGGTCAGTCACACCCCCACACGGACAGGCTCTCGCTCGCACCAGAAGAGAGCCGGGAAAGCTCCGACACAGTTTAGCCAGAGCGCCTCAGACCCAAACCGGGAGTTGCCCAGTCACGTGTGAGAATGGCTCCCCACACCCTTCAGTCATCCCAAACTGGGACATGGTAGACATGCAAGAAATATACATTTTTAAAAACTCAATTTCCTGGCTCAGCGGTAGAGTGCTTGCCTCACATGTGTGAGGCACTGGGTTCGATCCTCAGCACCACATAAAAGTATTTTATAAACAAAGATATTGTGTCCAACTATAACTAAAAAATATTAAAAAAAAAAAAAACCCTCGGGAATGGTGGGGTCCTCACTTCTCAGTTCATCTTACAGGTCAGGGTGAATTGGGCCTCCTGCTGTCTTGTGCACGCTGTGTTCTTTCCCTGTTGGTATCCTGCAGCCATGGGGTGACACACCACAAAGGCCTTCATTGCAGAAATGTCATGGACCCTGCTGTGCCGTGGCAGATGGGGCTGTGTGGGCAGCCGGGGTGCAAATAGGTCTTTATAGATCCTGAAGCCTAATATTTGAGAATCATATGTGTTTTCAAAAATCCCAAGAACCTTCTGGATGACAGAAAGCTTTTTAGTTGCTAAATGGCAGATGCTGCAACTTTTTGAGCCCTGACAATTCAATTCCTTCCTGGGAGAATCCTTAAACTCAGAACTTTTTTAAAAAAAATCATCTCTGCGTCTCAGAGAACAATATAGCCACCTCATGAAATACAAAGACTCCTCCTAGAAACCTAGTATTAGGAGACAGATGTGAATGGTAGGAACACGAGGTTAGAGGATGGCTTGAGTGTGACCCTAAGGGTTCATGGGTTGGAAGCCTGGTTGCCACTGTGGTAACGTGAGAGCTGCCAGAATCTCTTAAGAACTGGGGCCTGGTAGACGATCTTTAGGTTATCAGGATGCTGCCCTGGAAGTGATTGACTTATAATTTTATAAAATGGGCCTACGGTGCTGATTCCCACATGATTTATTTTCCAAGAAACAATTGACCCTGCAGGTCTGCCTGGCCTTCTGTCTCATTCCTCAGCAAACTATCTGTTAACTGCTAGAGAAATGCAGGCCCAAAACCATGTTGATAAGTGGAACACAGTTACCTTGAAGGAGGAGACTTTTGTGGTGACCAGATCCTGAAATTCTGGGAGACAAGGATAGTTCCTCCTAACCATAAAATCTGTAAGAATGTATGGTTAAGAATCCAGTTAGGGGCTGGGATTGTGGCTCAGGTAAAGCGCTCGCCTAGCACGGGCGGGACCCGGGTTCAATCCTCAGCACCACATGAAAATAAAGGCATTGTGTTGTGTACATCTACACCTAAAAAATAAATATTAAAAAAAAAAAAAAAAGAATCCAGTTAAACTAGTCAGCATGGGCCAAGGTGACCTAGAGTTGCCACGACAGTGGGGACTTAAAACTCTGATGTCAATCAAAAGTCAAGAGGGTAGACCTGGGCCAGAGTCTCTGGAAACTTCTCTGGGATCCCAATAAAACTGGAGAGTCACACTATTCCTCTCCGGAGAGGACCCCCTTTCTTGAGAGTGTCCCCTTTCCCTTTTCCTATCCTTTCAATAAACTCATGTCCAAATGATTACTCTGAGCAATATGTCTATAAAATATTTCTGAGTTGATTGCAAGACTTGGGGTCTGAATGCGGGGTGTCTTCACATTGTCTCAGTTTCTGGAAAAGCCCAAGCTCTGGAGCACTGGGGCCTCTTTTAGGGGGGTTAAATAGGTGCTAAAAAAAAAAAAAATACATTGAACTAAACACTTAGTCTTTCTTAATGTCCCTTGCTTTCTCCAGGGGGGTAGTGAGAATAGAAGAAATCCACTCCATGGCCAGAGTTTTGTACACGATTCTAGAAAGAACTTCAACAGCGGAATAGCTGGCGAGATTAAGGAGGAAGGAAGTCCAGGTCAGACAGGTCCCTCTGGAATATCCAAGGCACAAGCCTGTGGGTAAAAACACCAGGGAGAAAATGGAAGCTGGGAGGGCCAGTGTAAGATGTCTCCTCTGGCCACACTGCAGGGCCACGCGCCACCTACTGGAAGAGTTTGGAACGCACCCTTCGATTTTTTCCACGAATCCTGGAATTTTTGTGCAAACAACTCCAATGCGTTCCATTGTACTTGCAGGCTAAAACAGTCCATCTGTCCGATGGAAATTTTAAAAATATTCTGCAGAGAACGTGAAGCCTTGTGAAATAAGTCATGCCTAGAGACACAAATCCCACAGGTTCTCTTCTAAGTGGAATCTAAAAGAATTGAACCATTGAAGCAGAGAGTTGAATGGTAGTTTCAGAGGCAGGGGCATGGAGAGAATGGAGGAGATGATGGTCAAATTATACAAAGCCTCAGACAGGAGAAAGACAATTTTTTTAGAATTACTGCAGGCATAGAGGATATAGTTAATAATAGTGTACTGTACATATTAAATTTGTTGAGAGAGTAAATATTCTCAACACACACACACACACACACACATACACATACAAAATAACCCAAGTATTTGAAGTGATGGACATGTTAGTTAGCTATGTTTATAGAAGAGCTGCAGTGAGGGTGTTGTAGGGACAGACGAGGCAAGGCACCAAAGACAGCAGGAAACAGTTTTATTTGGCTGCAGCCAGGTTTAGGGGGCACAGCTTTTGCTGTAATCAATTAATCCTGAACCCCGAGTTCAGGGGGTTTCAGAGTTTTATACCCAGCATGTCAGGGGAGGGGCTCAGAAGTTCACAGTCTGCAGAAGTTCACATAAAAGCAGCTTTTTCTTTCACCGTTCTGGGCAAGTTAACCCTTCAAGGACAACACCTGAGAAGGGGAGAGCTTCTTCTCCCCTTTCTTTCTTCCCCCTGCCAGCTGTTACCATGGAGCCCAATTGGTCACTTATCTTATCATAAAAATGTAGACATCTCTGTGAAGCCCAGCTCAAGGTCAGAGACCTTGTTTACACATTTCTACAAACTACTATACTGGATATATTTGTGAAAAATTAGTAAGGGTGTGTCCTGTACCTGAAGTGCTAATAACTTCCTGGCCAGTGGCCAAGTAAAACAGGGCAACACGAAAATAGGAAGTTTATCTACATTGGACTCTTTTGCTGACAGTCCTAAAATCAGCCATGGTGAAGAGGGCTTTTCTGTGAAGAAAGGGGGTGCCACTTCACAACTAAGTGTTAGAATGGAACTGATACATGGATCCTTTTTGTAGATGCTTCATATTTCCCCAGGCTGAGTGGGGTTGGGCAGGGTGGTTCTTCAGGGTCCCCTGTGACTGTCTTCCTAGGATGATGCAGGTACACCCTGCTTGGTGCAGCCTGTCCTTGTGTTCATAGCATGTGTGTGTGACAGGTAGAATGTGCATGGAAACAGTGCCACAGTGCACATGCCCATAGCTTCCATCATTCCTGATGTGTGTAACCTTATTTGTCTCATCTCCCCAAAGCCAGAAAGTGTAATCAGCCTCTCTTAGCCCCATGAATGTGGAGGGAGGGGTGGGTCACCTAAGTGAATGTGAGGTGCTCTATTAGAATGGGCTTGGATGAGAGCCAGGTGAAGGCACCAGATCCTCAGAAACGGGCATGGCATCCTCAGCCCTGCCTCCTGATCAGACAGGAATGTTATTTCCCAGAGGAGGGAAGGGTCTGGCTTGAGTTTACACAGCGATTCAAGGAGAAGCTGAGTCCTCAGTTGGGATTAGATTTGTCCCCACACTAGAAATTCCACAACTTCCAGCATCGTAGGAGCATAGGAGAGTGGTGTGTGTGTGTGTGTGTGTGTGTGTGTGTGTGTTAGAGAGAGAGCAAGCAAGAGAGGGAGATAGGGATCTTCCTCATGCAGATTTAGAAACTGTTGAGAAAGGAATGAAAATAAGAGCCCTTCATTCTCAAATTCCTGGAACGTAAGCAAAACTCAGTCAATGGAGAAATTAGACTTAAGTGGCTTCCATATTAATATAGCAAGACAGGGCTGGGGTTGTGGCTCAGTGGTAGAGTTCTTGCCTAGCATGTGTGAGGCACTGGGTTCGATTCTCAGCACCACATTGACAACTTAAAAAAAATAAAATGTAGCAAGACAAAAATAAATGAACTCACATGGTTTAAATACCAAAAGGAACTGGCTGGAAGTAATTGATAAATAGGGAACATGTAGGTGACATTCATGCTTCACGTTATTAACGTTGCTATCAGCCAGGCAAAGGAATGGATTCAAGCTGTCCAGCTGCATTGGAGGGATTCCACAAACCTGGAGTGAGATCCAAATATGCAGAAAATTAAGTGTGATAAGATCCAATTTTTTTTCTTTTTTTTCCTGTCATCTGCTGTAACAAACATCTGAGATAAATCAATTCACAATGAGAGAAGGTTTATTTTGGTTCATGACTTCAGAGGTTTCAATCCATCATCTGTGGACCCTGTCTGTTTTCCATATATCGTGGCGGGAGTAAGTGGCAGAGGAAGCCTCTCGTATTGTCAGTCTAGGAAGCAAAAAAGGAAAGAGGCTTGAGTCATAAAATCTCCCTTCAATAGAATGTGCCTAGTCATTTGAATTTTTTCCAGTCACTACTCCCTCTTAGTGGTACCACCATGTCCTGCACGCACCTCATTCTGGTGACAAGACTGAGATGATTAAAACACTTGGGCCTTTGGGAGCACTTACCCAAACATTGGCACTATCCTCAGTGGCATCCACAGACCACCATGAGAAGAAGGCATCACTGCCAGACCCCTCTTTTAAAATAACGACAATTCCTAATGTGTTGTGTACATTTTTATTTAATTTTGTATGTTACACGGTGAGAAAAACAGTGGAATATTCATGAGATGCTGATGTTGAGGAGGGAGCAAACCAAGTGAGTCTGAGCCAAAGCCTGAGCTAAGACATATATCTTCTGTTTGTTAATTTCATTTGTGTGGTTCTTGCACAGTAATACCAGTTTCTTTCCATTTTTTGAGTGCACTTCTTGAGGATGACGGTACATTCATTTCATTGTTGTGATCCAGGGTACGGACAGACCAGTAGTGCCAACCAAAGCTGGTGGGAACAGCTCTGGCACTGCCCCTCCATCCTCCAGCCCTGCTTTCTGCCCCAGTGGGATGCCATTGTCTTAACAAAGTGGTTTCCTGGAAAGCAGGGCCTGTTTTTCATGGCTTCCTGACAGCAGGAAAGCCTGAGGTAAGAATTGGGGACCTCTACAGCATCTTTGGGGGAAGACTTCTTCTTGCTCCCTCTCCACTTCTGGGGTTACAAACCCTCAGCTTCTTGGACACAAGGCACTGTGATTGGCAGTAAAGAGAGAGGAAGAGGATCCGGGGATTCTGTCCTGCATTTCCTCAGAAAGTGCATCTGGGGCCAGTTCTGCCCATTTTGTGGCTCTCTCGAGGAGATTCTGNGGAATCTGAGTTTACTCCCTGCCTCGAGATATTAAGCCATGTAGAATATTAACCTACTACCTGCCCTTATATTCACGCTTGCCAGAACCCTGTCAGCTGTAAACTACCAAGATATCCACCTTTGTAACTTTTTGGGGTTATAAAAACCTCCCTGCTCTTAGACCAGGTGCTGTCCTCTGGTCCTGCATTTGGGTGAGGCAGTTGCTGATCAGGTCTCCTGTGTATACAATATAAAATTGCTTTAATTTGGTTTAAAATTGGAGTCAATGGTCTTTTCTTTTGTCGTGGGTTCAACAGAGAACAGTGAAGCTTAATTCATTTCACTCCAGCTCCTGCCGCAAAATGAGCTTTGTAAATAAACTGTTTTGGAGTCTTGGGTGTCACTCAGTAGTAGGTCAATGTGTGTCACATTCTTAGCATGCATGAGTCTTGGGTTTGATGTCCAGCACACTTCATATAAACTATTTTAGAATCTGGTTTACATAAAAGTTGGAAAGACAGTAGAGTGCCCATATGTCCCAGAAACCCATCCAAGAGTCCCCATTGCAGTCAGCTGCCATGTCCCCTTAGGCTCCTCTTGGCTCTGACCTTCCTTGCTTTGAATGGCTTCACCGTTTTGAGGAGCAGTGATCAGGTATTCCACAGAGTGGCTCTCAGTTGAATTTGTCTGATATTTTTGTCATTATTGGTCTGGGGTAAGGGGTCTTGAGAAGGAAGACCACAGAGGGGATATGCGCTTCTCCCGTCACATGGAGGACATATAGGAGCCCCGTGACACATCACCTTAATGTTGACCCTGATCCCTGCATGAGGTCATGTGTGTCCAGTTTCTCCTTACTCTCCCTTCCCCCATCCATACTGTCTTCTCTGGAAGGAAGTCACTATTGCTGCTTGCATAGAAGGTGTTGGGGGTGATGCTTGCGGGAAGAGCATCTACATCAATTACAAAATAGTATGGCATATTAAAATAACTGGGCTGGGGGTGTTGCTCAGTGGTTGAGCACTTGCCTAACATATGCAAAGCCCTGGGTTCCATCCCCAGAATTCTGAAAGGAAAATAATATAATAACACTTGTTAGAAATTTAAAAAGCTTCAGGAGCATATAATTCACATGCCATAGAATTCACCCGTTTGAAGTGAATAATTCAATTTTTAAAAATTTTTGTTCAACCCCCATCATGATCTTCTTTTTCAATATTTTTATCTCCCCTTAAAGAAGCCCCAAACCCATTAGCGCTCACTCCCCATTCCTTGCCTCTAATGCCTCTCCAGGGTTTGGAAACCACTAATCTATTTTCCATCCCTATGAATTTGGACATTGCTTACAAGTGGGATCATTCAATATGTGAATGTGTGTCTGGTTTCTTTCACTCAGCATCTTGTTTTCCCATTTCATTCACGTTGGAGTGTGTGTCAGTCTGTCCTTCCTTTAATGGCTGAATATTTTTTTTTAATATTTATTTTTTAGTTTTCGGTGGACACAACATCTTTACTTTATTTTGATGTGGTGCTGAGGATCGAACCCAGCGCCCCGCGCATGCCAGGCGAGCGCGTTACCGCTTGAGCCACCTCCCCAGCCCAAATGGCTGAATATTAACCCATTGCGTGGCTGTGGCAAGTTTTATCCTCCTGACAGCTTCCAATTTCTGGAGGGAATCTCAGGATCTCAACACAAGCTGTACTTATCTATTCTAATTCCAAGGGGCTTTTCTAACTCTCCCCAAGGCTCACCTCTTATGGATGCTTCTCAGTTTATGGCAGGTTACATCCAGCATATACTGGAAATGTCACAAGTCAGGGTGTGGCTCAGCTGCAGGGCTCTTGCCTAGCATTTGCGAGGCCCTGGGTCCCATCCCTAGCTCAAAAAAAAAAAAAAAAAACAATGAAAGGAAAACATTCTGAGTCAAAAATTCATTGAACACCCCTAATCCCTCAGACATCCCAGCTCAGCAACACAGCACACTGCGGAGTGAAGGATCACGGGCTGCCTGGGATGCTGCTCACTGGCACAGCCCAACATGGAGAGAGCAACTACCTCACCACATTTCACCAGTCCAGGACAAGATCTAAATTGGAAATTTGAAGCACAGTTTATTCTGAATGTGTGTATCACTCTCATACTACCCTAAGTGGGATTGTCATAAGTTGGGACTGTCTGTTCAGCCTCGGAAACTGAATCCCCCTTTTGACTACTGATTCTCCTGCCAGTGACCTGAGTCCTGTGTCAGACTCTTGCAGCTCCCGCAAGCTGGCCTGGCTGCCTCAGATCAGGAATGAGGCCTGGGCTGCCTTCCTGTGTCTGCCTACCAAGTAGTCCTACCTTCTCCAAGTCTATGGGTCTCTCCTCCCTTCCGCTCTCTAAACAGAATGAAGAGAAATTGATCCCAAGTGGCAAATGATGGCTGACCCCCTTTTCTATTTCCTGCCTCTGTGCTTTTTGCTTTCTATTTCAAGGTCCCTTGCTGTCCCTTGCCTTCATACCTCCCACTCACCTCAGATGTGCTTCTCATAGGACCCTCTTCTGAGCTCCTCTAACATCCCACACATACCCCCATTACGACAACTTTCATTTTCAGTTTTTTGTTTATTGCACCATTCAAAATAAATGTTTATTGAGTACCTGCTATGTGCCAGACCTGAATCCAGGTGCTGGGAATTCCATCAGTGAACAAATCATATTCCAGCTGGTGGGGACTGGCCAGGGGAAGCCTGTTTGGAAGCCAGGGAGCAAATAAAATAAGTAGAGTTATATCATTTAATAACAAGATGAGTTCTGAGATGTGACCTTAGGCAATTTCATCATCATGAGATTATCATAGAATACACTTACACAAACTTGATGATCTTTTTCCACTACATGCCTGCACCGTGTGGTCTGTACATGATATGGCCTTCTGCTCCCAGAGCCACAATGAGCAAAGCAACAAAGATTAAGTCCACAGGAAAAAAGAAATGATGTAATCAAAAGACATGGTAAACACATGACATATGAAGCAGCTGCCATCATCAAACAGAACACTCTTTACAGGAAAGTTTTTATTTATTAATAAGTGGAAGAAATATACTCCAAAATAATGATTATCGTATCATGGGGCTGGGGTTGTGGCTCATTGGTAGAGCGCTTGCCTTGCACATGGGAGGCACTGAGTTCGATCCTCAGCATCACATAAAAATAAATAAGTACAATAAAGGTTAAAAAAAGAATGCTAAGAAAAGTATAGTATAGTAAAATACATGCAGCAGTAACATAGCCATTCATTACCATCACCAAATATTAGGCACTGCATATAGTTGTATGTCTTGCAGCTTTAAAAACTGCAGTGCAATGGGTTTGTTTACACCAGCAGACAGTTGAGCAGGGTGTTGCACTAGATTATTACAACTGCCACATTTTCACCAGGTGGTAGGAATTTCTCAATCCCGTTATAAAATTGTGGAACCACCACCCTATGTACTCTTTCTTTAAAATTTAATATTTATCTTTTAGTTGTAGTTGGACACAATACCTTTACTTTTATGTGGTACTGAATGGAACCCAGGGCCTCACACGTGCTAGGCAAGTGCTCTGCCACTGAGCCACAACCCCAGCCCCTCCTATGTACTCTTGTCATGTGACACATCACTGTAGATAAATAGCACCTCAAAGGGATAAAGATGCTCTAGAGAAAAATGAAACAGTGATCCCGGTGGTGTCATGTGAGCCGAGCCACCTGAGTGGACATATGCTGCAGGCTGATCCAGGTGGAGGAGGGGAAGGTCAGAACACATCCTCAGGAACTCACGGGCCATGATGGAGACAATGTGTCTTACCTTGATTGAAATGGGAGGCAAGGGCACTTAAAGGCCAACCTGCAAGTGAGTAAGGCTGGCAGGAGCATCAGGTAGAGGCCAGGAGTCTCTGATGTGGTGGAGGGGTGAGAAGTGACATGGCACAGTGCCCTGCATCTGCCTCCTTCCCTATAATGTGGCAGAGAGCAGCTGCCCAGCAAATATCTGTTGATCTCAGATCTGCAAACCACATGGATAGAATGATGAGTGGTTGCTGGGGTCTATCAGGAGAATGGGGAGGGATAGATGAGGAGACTGTTCTGGGACTAGACAGTGGGGATGGCTGCACAACGTTGAACATGCACTCAATTGCACTGAACTGAACATTTCAAAATGAGTAAACCACTCAATTTTATTTAAAATTAATCATAAGCAAATAAAAAATAAACAACTAAAATGAGTAGGAAAATAAGTGAAATGGGTAAGGGAGGTGAAGGCTGCTCTGGGCATAGCAGGTCAAGGTGGAGCACAGGAGCTGGCCCTGGCTGTGGATCCTCTGGGAGCTCAGACCTGGAGCTGGTGGTGGAGGGGTTTCTGGCAGAGATTCTCCCTCTGGTGTTTAAGGTGGTGATGGAGCCACTGTTGGAGCTTCCACAACTGCTGGAGGTGGCCCTGCAACTGCAAGAGGAGACAAGATCACAAATGTCCATGTTCGTTCCAGGCACAAGATACTGTCCACTGACTTTCAGAGAGAACTCCACACAAAAACTCAGCATGAGGAAGTGTTCCCAGACTGAATCCAACCAACAATTGCCCCGTTTCTCATTGTTCCTCCCCCACTGCAGCTTCTAGAAGCTCTGTTCTGTGTGTCCAGCCCCAACTCCTCCCCACATGCTCACAGGCCCCCACCCCAGTCCTATCATCTTCAGAATCTGCCTCAGTGGACTCTGGGTGCTCCAGGAGTTCCAGGAGAAGGTGGTTTTGAGTCCCACAGGTGGGCCTGGAGTGTTGAGTTGGCTGATGTCCTGTTGTGTGGACATGAGCCTAGGGGAACGTGGGTGGCAGCAGCATGAGAGGCCCGGCCTTTCCTCCACACTGCCCTCCCAGGCAACCCTGCATGGCTGCACCTCTGGTCCTCTGGCCCGAGCCTTCTAGAGGCCAGCCCCACCCTGTGTCCACCCCAGTGTGACAGACAGCTCTTGTAACCAAGGATGGACTGACAGAAACCCCAATGGGAGAGTCCTTGATCAACACTGTGACCACCTGACCCTTTTTCAGAGAACCTTGACACTACTATCCCTCTTCTCCCTCCCCGACAGCCCCACCCTCAGTCCAATGATGAGAGTGAGGTGGTGTCTGCTGCGTGCATTGCACTCACTGACTCAGGGCTGGTGCCCCATAAATATCTGATAAATGAGGGAACAGTGGGGGTCTGTCCTGCCCAGCCTTCCCCAGGCCATTAGCTGACATACTGACATGCCGCCTAGTTCTCTTTGCCTCGTCTGGGTCAGCTTGTCCCACTGATATTCATGCATATCTAGAGGAGGCCAGAAGATGTTATGGCTCCTATAATGTTGAAATTATGTGCCCTGGTGTCTAGTGTGACCTGGTCTAGTCCAAGAGGGCAGGAGTTACTCCCTGTGTCTGCCCATAGTGTGGCTTCATGTGTATTCGTTAAAGGTTGGAATGCCATCACCTACTTCTGAGATGTCTTGAGTGGTCCTGAATCCCTCTGCCAGACCCCAGGGAATCCAGTTTGGGGTACACTGAGAAGCCCATAGAGTGAACCTCGAATGTTCTTTACAATGAAGAAAGCAGCTTAACCGAATAAGGGGGTGAGTGAGGGGTAAGGGAAAAGCTTCCCTGATGGCAGAGGACAATAATAGGAATAGGCACAGCCCCTCCAGCAGATCTTCCCATGGGATCAGTCCTGGTAAGCACTTTCCATGGAAATCACACTGAATCCTCAACAACCCTGAGAATTGACCATCTAGGCACCCCATGTTCAGAGAGCAGACTGAGGATTAGAGAGGTGCAGGGACATTCCCAGAACCGTGTCACACTGTGCCTGGAAGGTGGGGCTAACCTCCAGGTGAACATGAAAATCTGTTGTGTGGACCTGAAGATCCAGTAGATTCTGGTGAATGAAGGGTGCTAGGCAGGGTGGCATCAGGGCCTCCTCCAGGTTCTTCATTATGCCTGCCTGCATCACACAGAGTAGGGGGGATCATCCACCTCTATGGACAACTCTCCCTCCTGGGGCCAGACAGTGGGGAGACAGAGTCATTGGGTAAAATGTGACCCACTAACAGGGTTGGGGGCCAGGAGCTCAAACCAAACTCCATAGCCCTATGTGGCTTGCACCAGAGGAGGACAAGAGACCCCCATCCCAACAGTGGTTCTCAGAGTTCAAAGTGGAATTGCAGAGGGAATAGTTTAGATATAGTAGCATTTCAGGCCTTTCTGTTAGCTGAAAAGAGGTGGTGACTCCTGCATTAGGAGCACTATCCCATGAGTCCTGACAGAACATCACACTCTGGTGATAAACAGGTTTTATCCTGGGGGGGAGGGTCCCTGAATGAGGACATCCAGGCCATTTTTTCCTGTGGTGCTGCTAAAAGGACTGTAGTGGGGAAATGAAGTCCAGGTCCTCCAGACCTGAAAGACTGAATGCTGTGGTAACCGTCTTTATCTGGACTGTGGCACAGACCCAGCTCCTGCCTTTGGATCTCTGGGTTTGTTCATTGAGATGGCAGTAGCAGAGAAATGCACAGGGTGACAAGAGACTCCTGATGTTTTCACAAAACACAGCCCTAATAATTCTGATGATGTGAGACCTGGTGGTCATGGAAATGATACTAGTCTTGGAGATCAGGAAGAGATTCTCGTTCCCCTGGTGCTGAGAATTAAACACCCGAGAAACATTGAAGCAAGCATAGAAAGCAAGTTTCATTTAAGAAAAAGATAGATACAGAGATAACAGGTTTCTCCAAAGATAAGGGGTCCCAGGGCTGGGTGTCCCTGGGAGTAGGTGTTTCTTGCTCTTTTATAGACCCTAGAATGCACACCCTTCTCTTTATTCTCCTTGTATGTGCCTAAGGGCAGGAAGGAGCAGCCCAGGAGGTAATCCTTAGCAACTCCTTGGGCAGGAGGTGCTATACTGGTTTCTTTGATAACCAACCCTCAACTTCTCAGCCCCCATCATAACATGTTGAGAAACCATACACTCCTACACTGACTGCTGGACCTTCTGCCCCCTGCCTCAGTTTGTTAAAGAATGCGACATTTCCTGTCCCCTCAGGCTCAGCAGGGCTGCAGGCAGATTGATATTTGGCAAAGAAATCATGTGGGGTGTCAGCACAGTAAGCTCACTTTACAAGTGCCATGGAGCATTTACAGAAGGACAGTCAGGTAAATGCTCCATGGACACTTGGATCCAGTTTTAATAAGCTGAATGTCAGAATGCAAAATTATCACAGGAAGTGAAGTGAAATATGTCAATATTATTTTCTAATGTTCCCATCAACGTGTGGACAGGTCAAGGTATTGCAGTGAAGTATTTCTGGGCTCTAGGTCCTTCTCTGTCTGTGGAGTCCCCTCTATGCCCACTCACCCTGAAGCTGAGCTGGTGCCTGCTGGTGGTTTCTGGCCCTAGTTCCTCATTCAGGATATGGAGCTGATGCTCCTCCTATTGAGCAACTCTTCAATTACATCCTGTGCAGAGCATGTGAAGACAGTTCCTGGCAGCCGGCAGCAAGCCCCAGGCCTTTCCTGACAGATACTCAGGCTGTTTGTACCTCTTGTGTCCAATTGCTCCCCAGATCTCCTATAGACCCTGTGTCACAGGCTTCTACCCCATGGCAGGAGATGACACTGGGATGCCAGGCTGAATCCAACCTGCCAGCCCAGTCTTGTGGTTGACCATGCTGAGAAACTGATGGGACTCCATTTTTGAGAAACCAGTCTCTACCTCAGAGCAAAACCTGTCCAAAGGATGGGGGCGTGATCCTTGTCCTTGGAAAAACCCACAGAGCACTCCTAGGCAGATAGTCACCCTGCTGAGTTGTTTATCTGCAAGTAACAGGAGAGATCTGTGGCGCCAGGTGTCTCTGACTCAGTTAGGCTAGGTGAGGACCCATAGCAACCCCCTAGCAACCTCCAATCAGCATGAGACAGGAAAAATACCTAGGATGCCAGATGACCCCCCAAGTAGTTTATGGTGGTTGATAACATGTTGAGAAACCATACACTCCTCATGGCCTAAACCAATCAGTTCAAAGGAATCCTCCTCTTGAACTAGCCAATCACCCCTACCCAACTTGTTCCCACAAGTGAATGTGCTAATCAATGTTAAGAGCTGTTGTTTGACTTTCCCTCTGTGTGAAATGATTTGCTGTTTGATGTTGTGACACATAGAGTATCCCCCAAAACCTATAAAATCTCACTAAACAAAGGACCAGGACTCACTCCCAAACCACTCTGTGTGTAAATGTATTTCCCTATTCTGGACATTTCATATATGACCTGCCCTGAGTGATTTCTTTCACTTAGCATCATGTTTCTGAGGTTCTTTTGTTGTACAATAAATTAGTGTTTTATTTCTTTTCATGGATGAATAATTTTCCATTGTGTGGACAGACCACATTTTGTGTATTCATTCATTGGTTAATGGACATTTGGGTGAATAATTCTGCTATCTACATTCATCTACACATATTGATTTATGTTTTCACTCCTTTGAGGCATGTAACTAGGAGTGGAGTGGATGAGTTATGTGCTAACTCTATGTCTGATTTTTCAAGAAACTCCCCAACTGTTGTGGTTTCAATATTAGGTGTCCCCTGAAAGTTCATGTGTGCAGACAATGCAAGACAGTTTAGTGTTGGGACCTGACCTGGATGAACTCGTCTTCAAGTGCTAATGTCTCAGGGCTTTGGCTAATTACTACATTTTGTAGTGAGTTGGGCATTGTCCCAGCTCAGGTAGCAAGTTGTGGCTCCAGGTGTAGGTGTCACCCAAGGGGGTTGAGCTACACTCACCTGTTCCTTTGTAATCCTACCCCTTGCCTCATTTGAACAGCTTCTCCCCAATAAAAGGGTTCAGCACGTGCTCCTCTCTATCTTTCTTGCCTGCCTTGCCCCCCTTGTGGGAGCTGCAGCTGAGAAGCGGTCACTGAACCCAAAGAAAAGGTACTTTCTGTGTCTGTGTCTTTATTTATTCCCCAAATTCACTTGGAGTGACCCTGACTGGTTTAGTCGCGAGATGTGACAGTTTAATGGTAAAATAATTGGGTTGTGAGAGCTTTAACCTAATCAGTGCGTTAATTCTCTGATATGGATAAACTGGGTGATAACTGTACACACACAGGGTGTGTCTGGAGGGTGAGACACATAGGGTGCGTCCCTGGAGGCATGCCTTGGGGTCTATATTTTGTCCTCATTGAGTGGAGCTCACTCTCTGCTTCCTGATTATCATGTCTGAGCTGCTTTCCTCACCGCCCTCTTCTGCCATGAGGTTCTGCCTCACCTCAAGCCACAAAGAATGGAGCTGGCTGTCTATTGTCTGAATCCATGAGCCCCAAATAAGCTTTTCCTTCTCTAAAATTGTTCTTGTCAGGTTGCAGCAATGGAAATGATGATGAAAACACTGATTGTCTCCCACAGTGAATGCACCACTTTTACATTCCCATCAGCAATGTTAAGTGTTCTGGTTTCTCCATATCCTAAAAACACTTGTTATTTTCTGTTTTTTTTTTTAAATATTATGAACTATTTAGTGTGCATGCAGTAAACCTTAGTGTTGATTCTTAAAGTCTTTCATCTATTCTGGGTAGAGCTTGGCTGAGGATAAAACCACAACAAGAAAAAAGCAGATAGAACTTGCAGAGAAACATAAAACCCTGGGGATAATTGAGTGCTGGATATAGCCACACCTAAAACTGTCTTCTGGCCTTCTTTGCTATAAAAATGAAGCAACCTCCCCCTGACAACTCTTTTTGAAACTAAATTTTGTTTCATTGCAATATTCCTGATTAATACAAACACTTTTGATAGAATGGGAATGGGGAAAAATCTTTCTCTTGTAAGGGTAAGAGAAATTGAAGTTAAAGTGTAAAAGACCGGGCATTGTAAAGTTTCTAAGCTGCAAGGCCTGAGTTAAAATGTAAAGGACCAGGTATTGTTAAGTTCCTATGCTACATGCAAAACCTGAAATTCCTGTAGCTGTTAAGACAATACTCGAACTGCCCAGTAGATATTCCCCCTGATCGCCTGGTTGTTTAATAACTTAAGGGCCCTGTGTGGCCTTGCACGTAGGCATCGCAGGGCCTGGACCAATCAGTTTGAATGTGTACCCCGCTTTAGAACTGACCTATCACCCCCGCCCGACCTGTTCCCACCAATGAATGAACTAATCATGTCTCAGAATTGTTGTTTGATTTTCCCGTGGTGTATGATGATTTGTTAAAGGAGACTGTGATGTATGTAAAGTCCCGCCCTCCCCAAGAAGTGTACTTAAGCAGTGCTCAGCCCCTGCTCTGGGCTCTGGGCTGCTTTCCTTTCTTGAGTGGGCACGGAGCCCCAGCATGCTGGATCAATAAATCCCCTTCTGCCAATTGCATGAGTGGTCTCTTGGTGGTCTCTTTCTCCGACGCTTCGCCGGACCCTTACACTCTTTGCTACTATCTCAAGCAAAAACAAAATATGAGTGAGTAGTGAAATTCTCTGAAGGAGGTACATCGAATCTACTCCTTGGAGGCCCTAAGAAGCAAAGTCAAGGCTTAATTCTTTGGCTTCTCTGGGAGTAACTTCCAATGAAGGAGGAAGGAGAAATGGCCTGAAGGGTGGTAGCAAAGGGCTCTCCACTTAGGACAGTGGCAGAGCAGGTGAAGGAGCAGATTAGTAAGTCCAAAGGACTCCAGCTCAAGATTATGGATTTAGAATAACCAAGCCAGAGAAATATTGTTTGGGAGAAGGGAGTGTTTGCTGTGATGCTGGATTCCGGCAGGGAGGGACCCCACAGAGTTGAATTGGGGTGCCGCATGGGGAATCCTCACCCTTTGACTAGTCACTTTGCAGTTATGGAAACAAAGTCCTAGCAGGTAGGCTGCTGCTGTGGTTCTGCACAGCGTGGCCAACAGTGCAAGGAGAATAGCTGTAGTGAGAACAATTCCTGCAAAAGGCTCGAAGCCCAGATGTTCACTGAGTCTATCAGAAGAAGGCTGCCACAGGGGGCTGTGTGTGACCTGTCTCAACTTCACTGTGGTTTGGTTTGTTGCCAGGTACCGTGAATACATGGCTCCACTCCATACTCTTAATAGTGCCTGGAGGTAAGAGCATTAGCCTATTCATAGATGAGGAAACTGAGGGGTCAGAGAGGAAAAGTGACTTATAAGGTCTATAGCTTAAAAATGGTAATGACAATATGTAATATATATTATTATATGTGTAATGATAATGAATGCCATATGTGATGATGATAATACCTATGTAATATATTTAGAAAATGAAAACAAACATTTGAAAATACTGTAGATTACTGGGCATTAAAGCAGGACCTTGCTGAACACTTGACATGAAATGGCTCATCTACTGTGGCCACCTTATAAAGTAGGCGTTTTGATGTTTCCTGCTGTAGCCCCAGGTCTTGGCATTGGGCCTGACATGTGTAGAGTGAATGAACAGAGATGGAGTTCAAGCAGCAGGATGGCCAGCACAGCTACAGGCAGCTTGATTTGGACAAGTGATTTTTAAAGTCCAGGAAACATTGAGATCCACTCTGCCAAGTTAAAACATGGATACTGCCTGGTGTTGGTGAGGGTGAGGGACACACATGCTTTTCTACCTTCCTGGTGAGAACGTAAATCAGTACATACTTCTGGGAAACAAAATGTAGAAAGGGCGTCACCTTTCAAGTAAGCACACGGCTAGCCATTTGACATGAGGCAATAATTGGGCAATGGTACAGATACAGATTGTATACAATAGTAAAAAGTGCCCATAATTAGGGGTTGGTTTAACAGAACCATGATCCATTCATACCACAATAGCTCCCAAGTATAGCTAATAGAGAGTGGTTGTCATCTGTGTGCTGGTTAATAACTCACCTGGTCACCACAACCCCCCATGAGGTAGAAGCTGTTAGCATTCCCATTTTATAGATGAGGAAATGGGTGCAGAGAGCTAAAGGGACTTGCTTGAGATCACACAGCTGGGGAGACAGGAGAAAGAATTTGGACCCTGGCTGCTGGTTCCCAGTCTGGGCTATTTTGTCCATGGTTCACATGATGATGAATGACATCCACCTAAATTCATCAACCTGGGATCTGGTGCACAATAAACTGTCAAATTAAAAATGGAGTCAAAAATATCAAAGGTGATTATCTACATAATATAAAGGCAGATATATAATTTTTTCTCCTTGTTTTTTTGGTGGCATGTAAATATTTTAATCACAAAAGAAATTGAAGTTCTTTTCATTTAAGGGCAAAAAGGAAAAGGAGAAAAGCTGGAGGATAGAGGAAGGGATCCAATGATAGAAACTTCCAAGGATCCCCTGACTGGGGACCTGGTCTTGGCCTCTGCTGTCTCCCACAGCCAGACTAGCTGCAGTCCCACTCCACCTTAGAGGCCGCATGACCAGGGACTCAAGAGTGAAGAGGCAAAACAGCTTCCTCTGGTGACCTCTTACTCCATGGACTCCACGTATATGTCATTGCTCACCCAACCCCTAAACAGCTGCTGACGTAATGGGGCCACTCCATGCCTTGAACACAACCTTTGCTGCTTTGCCATCCGTAGCTTATTTAAAAGGTGGTAAATTTTTTTCCCTTCCTCTTCTCCCTCTCCCCTTCTTTAATCATGAGGGAAGGAAGCAAAATTAACCTTCTTCCTGTCCTAGGCAGAGTTATTTGTTCTTCAGCTCAATGACCACAGGAATGAAGGCTCCAGACTTCAGGGCTGGTACAAGTGGGTCAGAGAAGTAGCTCTCTCTTGAGGCTACAAATAAATTACGAGTGCTGATAGGGTCTTTGTATTCCTTTTTTAAAAGCCAGTTGCTCCCCCTGGCAGTTAGAATCACAGCCTCTGGGACAGGAATCCACTGTATCTCCTTTGTTAACAAAGCAATAAAACTTTTTCATTATTCTCAAAACCTCCTCAATATTGGCTTTACTTCAGGCACTGGGACCAAACTTTCCATGTCACCAACATGAGTGACCATTTTTCAGGTGAAGAAACTGAAAGCTCGGAGAAACAATGGTATCTCTAGGAGGTCATTTCTGCAATGGAGAGGAGAGAGGATGCGGAACCTAGTCCTAGTGTTTGACATCCACGTCTCTGTTTCCTTAATTTCAACAATCATTTGAAAGAGAAGAATCATTCTGTCCCTCTACACCATGAACAACTTCTATTAAACTATAGCAAAGATTCTTTTTCTTCCATTCCCCCAATCCCTGCCCAGTACTTGGGATTGAACCCAGGGCTTCATACTTGCTAGGCAAGTGCTGTACCACTGAGCTATAACTCAACTATTATTGTTTTTATTATTTTAATTTTTTTCAGCCTTTTAACATACTAAGATTTTTATTACCATTGTCTATAGAAATTTAAGACCAGCATCTGTGCTATACTCCTCTCGGGCAGAGGGAGAACACCATACACAAATATTACACACCAAGAACAGTGCCACATTGACAAGACTGTTTCTTTTTCTTTTTTTAAAGAGAGAGAGAGAGAGAGAGAGAGAGAGAGAGAGAATTTTTAATATTTATTTTATTTTAGTTTTCAGCGGACACAACATCTTTGTTTGTATGTGGTGCTGAGGATCGAACCCAGGCCGCTCGCATGCCAGGCGAGCATGCTACCGCTTGAGCCACATCCCCAGCCCAAGACTGTTTTTTGTCAATGAATCAGTAAACCAAGCTTGACAAACAAGCCAACTCAAGGTGACTGAGTCCAGTTGAAGGACATACATGAACTTACTACTTGGTGAACATGAAAAATAATATCAAAGTGTTACACAGACTTACATACGTTCATAATTTCCCCCTCAGACTATATATGTAGAGAGACAGGTTCACAGTATGGAAATCTGTACCTTAACAGTACTGTGAGGTTTTAGCAAAGCATACTTTATAGAAACATTTGCCAAATGATGTAACAGTGCATTAACATCCAAGAGTCACATTCAAATATATCAAGAGCATGGTCCAAATACCAGGCTTCATCTTTAAAAAGAAAGGCAATGAGACCCTACCTCTAATCAGGCCTCAAAGTTCAAAGGAACATTTTAAAATTCTCTCTATGGGATTTTCATTATCCTTGCAAGTTTGCTCAAAAATCACTTTAAAATTCTGCTTTGATAGCATAGTTTTTCTTAGAAATAAAATATATTTATAAATTATTATAACTCATATATGTTAATACATGAGTTATTATAATTTATATATTATAACTCATCAATAAAATATTATTTTTGAGTTATTTAAAGGCATGGATTTTATTATTTCTGCTTTTCTTCCCATTTAATATTAAAAACAAAACTTTTAATCAAATAATTACCAGAAGGTTTCTTATATAACCAAGTAATTATATTCTTCTGATTTTCAAAAAATTATTAGCTTAAATCTCAGGATCCTTGGTGTTGCTGAAAAAGGGTTGTGGTCCTTCATATTTTTGAAAATGGTCTTTGGGGGGACCTGCTTTAGGAAACATTCCCCAACTGTAAACCAACCTTTGCTACAAATGAACAGAGATGACTGTTATCATCTCTGTTATAACAGAGATGTTATACACTGTTATACACAAACTGATCCCCTCTCACTTGATTGCAATTTGCTCCTATAAGGCATCTGCCTGCTTACTAACTCTGTCACCAACCTTTTCATTAAAGTTCTTAAAGCCACATTCATCCAGACCTAATGCTTAACAAGTATTTTTTCATGGGTATATCCATTGTTATTTATTCTCCTCACCCGAGGGAGGTAACTTAATAGTATTGCTAGAAACAGTGTTCAAACTATAGTGACAATACACTTGTTCTTTTAAAAAAAATTTTTTCTTTTAGTTGTCAATGGACCTTTATTTATTTAATTAATTTATTTATATGTGGTGTTGAGAATTGAACCCAGCGCTTCACACATGCTAGGCAAACACTCTACCCTGAGCTATGACCCCAACTCAATGCACTTGTTCTTCACAGGGTTCTTGAATTTGGGGAAACTATAATATTTACATTATTAAATAACCCTTTTGAAAGTGCACTGAGACCAAAGTTTATTTTTTACAACTTGAAAACAGATTTGAGGTTTGGTTAATTCCTATTTATAAGTTAACATTAAAACACAAACATGTCTATAATTCCATTGGCTGGAAAGGCAGAGGCAGGAGAATGATGAGTACAAAGCCAGCCTCAGCAAAAGTGAGGCAATAAGCAACTCAGCAAGATCCTGTCTCTAAATGAAATACAAAATAGGGCTGGGGATGTGGCTCAGGGGTTGAATGCCCCTGAGTTCAATATCCTGCACTGCCTCCCCCCCCAAATAAAACCTACAAACTTGTCAAAACAGTGATGACTGCTGTCTCAAAGGAGAAAGAAAAAGAAATTGGAAATACTAGGCTATTACTGTCTCTGGTTCACAAATCAAGTATTCATCAGAAGACAGGTGTCAACTGATGGCTCACAAGTTTCCCACGATCAAGCCTAGCAACAACTCCCTTCCAAGTTTCCATCCGTGAAAGCCCTGAAGCTGATCAGCATAAGCAGTGGAAGTTGCTTCTAAAGAACAACCAAGGAAATCTCCAGATGATTCTCCTTATCATCCCATTAGTTGAGAAGAAAAGGGCTCTTTTTTCATATGTAGCCTTGAGATAAAAATAAGGGAAAACAAAAAGGTCAGCTGCCCAAACCAACACAAAAAATTCTGAGGATCTATCAAAAAGTGAGGCTGTTTTTTTTTCTTTTTCAAAACGAAGACATTTCATACTACATGGAGATATGGACAGCAAGGGGGAACGCCTCCTTTGGCTCTTGCTTGCTGAGTCACATTTAGACTTGAGTATCAATGATGTAGCCATGCTTTCTGCCCTGAAGGTAGCATGAACCATCACCTCCTCTTCCTTGCACCTTCCCCCATTTGTGCCAGTGAGTGGCTAACCATTTCACATAATTACCATTCGATTTTTAAAAACGAGAAAGCTGAATACTGGAAAGTACCCTGCATGTCGAAATGTAGCTACCTTTGTAAGTTTCATCATCAGTGGATTTGGGCACTATGACAACTGGTGGATAACAAGGGCTGATTGACATAGCTTAGCCTTCACTCACTGGTAGCTGAAGAATAGGGTTCAAACTCTTGCTCAAGAAGGAAGGAAGGAATGCCAGCCCTCTTGTATCACCTCAAACGTGGACCCGTAGAAGAAAGGTACATCGGAGTCCAAGGTAGATAATGCCTCAGTGGAACTGGCTATATTTAAACATTCCTCCATTCCAGGACTTTGCAACTAAATAATTGGAAAATCTTTATGTTTTATGGTGATGGTACCCAGAGATCCAACAATTCGCTTGTCGACAGTGAGGATGTTTGAAAGGAGGAGCTGTGAGGAGTCACAGCTGCTCTGCGTTGTCATGAGGAGAGGACAGATGAGGTGATGGCCTGTCAGACACAGGCACCCTTCAATCGCCAGATAGAAGGGCCGGTGCAGCACCACTCTGTCCACCGATTTTTTTTTTTAATATATATATAACAGCGAAATGCATTACAATTCTTATGAGCTCCGCATACTCCTTGTTTCCCCAGCGGCTGGGGTCCGATGCCCGCCGAGCCCAGGGCCATGGGACGTTTAACCCGCGGCTGGAGAGAATGACAGGAACTGGGCTGGCGGGTGGGGGAACCGCACCCCGCCCCGACCCTTGACCTGTTAGCGAGGCCCGCGGGTTCCGCACTGGCCAGGCCCTGCTGATCCTCCTCATCAACCAGGCCCGGTGCTGGACCACTGGGAGCGCCACCGCCGCCTGGAGTGAGGTCCCGGCTCTTGTTCTCATTTCCTTCCCCGCGAGTCCCGCTACCTGGTCCCACCCCTGCCGACTGGACCCTCAGATCCGCTCCTCCCCTCGGGTAGGCCACGCCCCAAGCCCGAGCCACGTGAGTCCTCTGGCCCCGCCCCACGAAATCCGGGCCTCTCAAGCGCTGCGGTTGCGGTTTTGGGGGTGGACCTACCGATTTGGTCCTAGAGACGCCGCCTGGGGGTCCGCGGTTTCTTCCTCCCACAGCGGAGGGTGAGTTGGGGCCGGGGCCCGGGCTGGGACTGGGGTCGGGGGCAGGCAGGCGGGCGGGAGCCAGCGGCGAGTGGCGGTGCGGATTGGCGGGCTCTGGCGTTACCGGCAGGTGCACGCGGTGGGAAGCGCCGCGGCTTGAAGGGTCCGGGACCCGCGGGGGAGGCCGCGGGTACCGAGGGAGACTCCAGCCTCGCGCCCCCAGAGAGCCCCCCTCTCTCTCTCCCTCCTTCGTTCTTGAGTGGGCTGGCGGGGACCGGGACCTACCGCATGGCCCCGGGGTCCCCGCCCGCTGTAGGCGCCTGGGAGAGACAATTTCTGATTGTGGGACCTGCGGCAGAGCCCTTCAGAAAGCAAGTCCCCAGCCAGCAGGGGATCTCATCTCCCATCCCTAATGTACGCGCAGCCCTGAGTTTTAATTTGCTTGGTCTTGCTAGTCGTGGACGTTTACCTACAAAAGAGTGGTTTTATTCCACTCCATACTCAACCCCGCAGAGGTTGAGGGAGCGCCTAGATGTGCTTTCTAAACTACTGTTCTACTTGTTTTACCCCCGAATATTGTATATTGATGATAAGGATTTATTTTTTTATTTTAATATTTATTTCTTTTAGTTTTCGGCGGACAGAACATCTTTGTATGTGGTGCTGAGGATCGAACCCGGGCCGCCCGCATGCCAGGTGAGCGCGCTACCGCTTGAGCCACATCCCCAGCCCCATATTTTTTTATTTTAATGTTGGCTCAATTTTGGTGATTAGAGTGTGTAAACGAATATGGAAATGTGGAATGGGACTTTGGGGCATTAGGAAGCATGAGCTGTAATTTTTTAAAAAGAATTTAAATACCCAAATAAAAATAATTTACATACATTATTGACCCTCCCCCCCGACCCCCGCAAAAGAATACCTTTTTTGGCCTTATTCTTTCCCTGCCCTGGTCTGTACCTTTGTTACCCAGCTTTGCTTATATAGTATTGAATATTTATTATGTTAAGTGTATAGTCTCAATTGTACTTGATGACCCCAGTGTGGAACCTTCGCATATATATCCAGAATTTCTGCTCAGTCTTGCAGTTACCATCACTAAGCATAGACTTTTGTCCTTGTTTCCTTGGGGTAAATTCCAAGAGTTGGAAATACTACATCAAAGTTTTGTATTCCTTCTTTAGCATTTGATAAGAAGTCTCTTCTAAACAAGGCATGTTTGCAATAGTCATTTTTCAAAATTTGGGTATTTGTCCATTTCTGCTCACTGTAGGTGGAATTCAGCAGGGATGTACAACTAGTGTTGTATACTACCGGTTCCTAGAAATTAAGCCAAGACCAGATTCTGTCTGCTGCTGAGATGCCAAGCAACCTTCATTAAGTTTGTTCATCTGTAAACTTCCCCCATTTCTAAATTGGGCTTAATTCTCCTACCTGCTTCAATGGGTTGTCATAAAAGTTTAGATCAAGTGTTAGAATAGACACTTCAAATGATGACAGAATCCATGAAGTTCCTAATAGTCCATAGTCAGGATTGTGTAAGGCCTGCAGGGAAGCATTTCTACTCTAGCTTCTCAAAGAAACAAAAAACAAACAAACAAAACAGGCTATAGGAAGGGAATTTTCTTAAAGACTTTATTGCAGATAATTTAAACATGGTCCCCACTTATAAGGTAAAGGAGCTAAGAAGATTAAAGACTATACTGAAAGAGCATATATCCCAACCTAGTGTAACATTTGACACACACATGTTCTAGAAATTGTGGAGGTCAGCGATGTGTAAGCTGGTTGTACAGAATTCAGTGTAATGAGGGTTTCTGTGCCATTCTGAATGAAGAGCCATTGTGGAAGAGAGGATGATCACATGAAGACCTGCTTTCTACTGTGCATTTGTCCCCAGATGTCCCTAGATACCTCTTTGAATGGAAATTTTCCACTCAGAATGATTATTTTTTCCTTTTTCTTTTAAATCCCTGGCTAGTCCTTCAGTCCTAGGCTTCCCAGCCCAATAGTAGCCCCCCATTCCAGCTAAGTTGCCCTAGAATAAGGTCCCCCTGGGGTAGCCTGTAGCAACCACACTGTCCTGGGTAGGAGGGGAGAGGTGCGATGGCTCCAGGTTATTCGTTCCGAACTCTGATAAGGAGCAGGGGCCCCAAATGTCTCAGCTTTGCCAGGCAGAGTGGGCTCTAGGTGGCTAGAGAGTGGCAGGTCCCTCCAGCTTGAAGCTGCCATTGTTAGTCCTACCCAGTCCTGTCCCTATAAGGGATAGAAGATATCCCACAATGGCATAGGGATTATTTTGATCTGAGGACATTTGAGAAATAGTAAATAAAGGAGGAGAACTTTTTCTCAATTCTCCTTATCTGCATAAAAGCAAAACTTCACAAAAGAATTCACATGTCATAAATGTCTTTCCTAGAGTTTGGGAGTTCCAACCAGGGAGGTTGACTTCTGTCTTGAGGCTACAGAAGAAATCTCACCAAGATAAGAAGTCATACTAATTGTCACAAAACTATATCCTATCCCCGTCTGTTCTCTAGAGGGACTGCTTATCTTTCCTAAAAGTCATTTCTTTTAAGAGTTCTTTGTCGTCTTCCCCTTCCCCTGCTAAAATGCTAAGATGGGATATAAGCCCTAAATTTTAACCACTTCTTAATGCCACATTTTCTGAGTTTCTCTCTCTCCTTTTTAAAAATTTGTTTAGTTGTTGATAGAACTTTATTTACTTATATGTGGTGCTGAGAATCGAACCCATGCTAGGCAAGCACTCTTCCACTGAGCTACAACCCCAGCCCTGAGTTCCTGCTTTTTAACACAGGAACTGAGGCCTCAGACATTTTTTAATGTCTAGAAATCAGTTCGGATAGTGCATCATTTTTTAGCTCAGAGTCTGAAAATTGATGCCTATCAAATTTAGTAATAGATATAGGTATATACATACACATACACATACACGTATAAAATAAATATGATAAACAGCAAAGAAAGGGAAGAAAAGCCAAATTTCCCAAGAATTTAGTTGTGGAACACACATACTTTCATCTAGACTTTTAATATCTCTGCCTTGATTTTTGCTTCCTCAGGATGGTGTCACAAAACTCTTATGTGCTCCAGAAAGAGGAGTGGCAAGGAAATGCCATTGCTTCCCAAATCAGGGAGAGTGTATATGCTATGAGAAACAGAGAGTGTGGCTGTGGCTGGCCTTTATCAGGTGCCCTTGCTTCCTCTTCTGCAGGGACCTTCATGGTCCCCAGTAGAGCTGGGCATGAGGGCACCAAGTCTTGGTAGCATGTGCCACTCTCCTCTTCCCAGGGCTGTCCTGTGCCAGGGTGCTAGTGGCCCACTGTGAGACCTTGGGCTTTGGCCATGGGCAGAAGAGGAGGCTATCTCATGGTCTTGAGCAGAGGCCTATGCCGTCTAACTTCACTTGAAGGGCAGGTTTCTCTGCATGGAGCATGAACTTCAGGGATATTCCAGGAGGGTCAGGCCATTATAATCTAATGGGGTGACATCACCCAGATGTAGGGGCAGTTGTGAGATGCAAAAACCATCTGGAAAAGAAGAGAGCTCTAAGAAGTTCTGTCCTGAATTACCCAGAGGAAGAGTGTTGCCAGTAATTGAGCTGGCACAGGTTTTCTGGTGAAATAGGTTTTTATTTTTGGGAAAAAGAACAGTTTCTTTTAGGGTAGGTTAAGTCCTGAGATGCCTTGATACACATTCCAGTGGAACCATCAAGCACCTGTGGGACTTTCAGATCTGCGTTCAGAGGTGCATGGCTGGAGGTAGGAATGTGAGAGTCACCAACATTTATAAAGCCATGAAATCGGATGAGAAGCTCAAGGGATGAGGGGAGACAGGAAAAGATAAATGAAAGTCTTAGGTGGAGGTCAGGCAAAGGGAAACCAGCAGAAGAAACAAGGAAGGCATGGGGAGACCAGAGAGGGGTGTCCTGGAAGTGATTGCATTAAGCATCTGAAGGGACAGGGGTGAGCAGCTGCAGCAGATACTGCTGAGGGGCCCAGAAATAGGACTGAGTGTTGACTGGTGCATTTAACCACTTAGAGGCCATCGATCTTGGTGAGAATGTTACAGTTAAAGCTTCGACCCGGGGTTTCATAAACTGACTTCCACAGACTACTCACATATAATCGAATCAAGCCTTTATTGAAGCACAGTGCTGGCGACTGACCAGAACATAAAGCTGTTCCCCCGATCAGCCCCGAACAATTGCAAGGGCGCTCCTTATAAGCCTGAAAACCGCAAAAGGGATGTTCGGGGGTCTAGCCAATGCAAGCAAGCCAGGTTACAGAAGCGGGATAGTGCAGTCAAGCGGTGGGAAACCTAACCAATCACAGTTAGCCCAATCACCCCAGTTACAGAAACAGAGCCCCATTACCCTAGTTACAGAAACAATGCCCCTTTAGGTAGTTCTGTGTTCTTAAAGGTTTGTATAGCAAAAGGAAAAGAACATCTTGCCCCAGTCATGACCCTTCTACTTGGCATGGTTGTTTTACAGGATGAAGTCATAAAAGAAAATGGAGTCACGTTTGCTTCTATTATCACAAGAAGAGTTTTGGGGACCAAAGCTTCTTTGGAATGTGTTTGGGAGAGAATGAGAATGTCTGAGTCAGAGACAGTGAGGGTAGACACCTATCCTGAGATGTACTGCAAAGGGGAGCAAAGAGATGGGGCTTCAGAGAAGGTGGTTATGGATCGTAGTTTTTAATGGAAGAAGGATCTGAATATTTACAAGCTGATGAGTATGAGCCAGGGGAGTGTGACAGATGATGGTGCAAGCAGGGAGGGAGGATTGTTGGAGCAAGATCTTCCAGGCAGCAGGAGTAGGTGGGGAGTAATGTGTAAGAGATTTTTGAGAAATCTCTGAGACCAGTACTATGTCAGAAGACAGCTTCCATGGGAGCCTACCACCAGGAGCATCTGCACCCTGCATTCGGCCTGTGTTATGCCATTAGTCAGAGAGGAACTTTGCACACCAGAAATACTCCAAAATTGACTCTAATCCCCATTGCCTCTTTCCTGCTGAACAACACTGGTCTCCAGGGGAAAAAGAAACTAGAGTCATCAATTCAGAGGAAATGTGGGGAGGGCTCATGGAGATATGAGAAGAGAAGACATCACTGGTTTCTGCAACTTGCACCTTAGTCTTGGAACATGGAGACAATAATGTTATTATTTTGGTGTTGGGGTTGGAACCCAGGGCCTCAAGCCCGTTAAGCATGCTCTACTAGTGAGCTACACCCGCAGGTCAGGAAGGAAATCTTTAGTCTCACACCCCTCAATGGGATTTTCTGTGCCTGGATTACAGGGATGTGAACACCTGCTTCGTGGAGCTCCTGATTATGGTGTACACATGGAAGACCTCTCGTGCCAAGAGCATCATCGGTGTGATTCCCTGCTTTCCTTACAGCAAATGGTGCAAACTGAGGAAGAGGCTCAGTCATCTCTAAATTATTTGATTCCATGATATGCAAAGCTGGTAAGAAAGGCAGATCATTGACAACTAATTGGGAGCTTGGGAGTTTTATTTTTACAGAAAAAATTTCAAAGCATTCTCTTAAGCAAATGAGAATGCTGAACAGAGGAAAAATAGTGCAGTCCATCCTTCTCCACAAGAGAGATGTGCATGACCCCCAGTGATACCTGAAACAGTGAGTGCTACTAAACTCTGTAGGCGCACTGCAGTACTGGGACAGCAGATCTCACAACTGAGATGGCTACTAAGTGACTTCAGGTGGATAACATAGATAGCATAGATACACTGGATAATGGTATGATGTACCTCCTTAGAAGGACAAAACAGGATATCATGAGATTTCATAGTGCTACTCAGAATGATGTGCAGTTTAAAATTTATTAATTGTTTATTTTTGGAATTTTCCATATAATCTTTTTGAACCATGGGTAACTAAAATCACACAAAGCAAAGCCACAGGTAAGGGGTAGAATTTGGGAATTAGAATATTGAGAAATTCTGCAGAGAATTTTGTATCCAACTCCCTCAACATGTGGGTAATGAGAATGACTTTTGTTTTTATTTTTTCCTAAACACTTTTTTCAAATTTATATTGAAATGACAGTATACAATCCCACCAAAGTTGTTTTGAAAGATAACAGTCATTCTGAACCCTCCTATTTCTCTAACACAGCAACTTTTTGTATTTTAGCCTGTTCTATTTCCAGGATAGAGAGACATATTTTGTAACTATATGTATTGTTTTGTGTTATGCTTTCTTAGGTAGCATCCTCAGTATGTTCCCTTGTTTCTAAATGTGCTACATAGTTTTCATTGTGAATGAGTGTTTGTATGTATGCAAACACTCATATATGTCTGTATGTGCATGCTTATAAGGTACATATCACAGAGCATTTGCACAAAGAGAAGGTAGTTAAAAATCTCCATATCACTGCATTTAAAACAAACACGTTAGAATTCATTTTCCAGTGTACTAGACCAAAGAAGACAAAAGTAAAACCCCAGGGACCTCAGCAGCATCTCTCCTTGACAACACTGTGACAGGCACTGAAAAGGGGGGCGGGGGCTCCCCACTGAGTCTTTTGGAAAATTTCCATCCTTCTTTTCCAATGTTCCACAGGCTCACTTTTTTGGGTAAGGATTGCTTTATGAATTTTTTCTATCGAATTTTCCCTACACTTGCTAATGGTCATTTCAGATATTCTTTAAAGATGTAGTGAAGGTTTTTAATTTGCTTCATTTCCAACTTGATACAGTTTCTCTGTTGGCTTTGTTATTAAGGAAACTTCAAGGAGATAGAATCCACTCTAATAGAATTTTTAAGAGACATTTCTATGTTACTGTCATCTTTGTTATTTTAAACTTTGTTAATTAAAAAATATGCATTTCATAGTGCCAAGGAATCTGAACCATAAAAGTGCTAGGGTTTTTTAATAGGAAAGTAATTTTTTCATAGTATCTTATTACATGAATATTTTCATTTACTTTGTACTAATTTCCTGTGGTGCATCTTGTTTTACAGCTATTTATGTGCTTATCTCTGCTTAATTTTGAAGGTCTAACACTCCTCATTAGTATGGATTTACACTAGAAGGAAATTCCAAGTTTCTTCAATATTCCATGAATAATTTAAGAGCATCTCCCTTACTATTACTGTATATCAAGAAGAGGTTAGGCAGCTTGAACTTTTAAAAATTTTAATATTCTGGTGAAGGTATAGTTCCATTTCTTTGAGATGTCCCTAAAGAATTAAAATTTGATGTATCCTGCTTAATGATCTGTTGTGTTTTATAAATGCAATTCTGTATATTTTAAATGTCTTAATCAGTAATTCATCTTTTTTTTTTTGAGAGAGAGAGAGAGAGAGAGAGAGAGAATCTTTTTTAAAAATTTTTTTTTGTAGATGGACACAACACAATGCCTTTATTTTTATGTGGTGCTGAGAATCGAACCCATGACCCACCTGTGCTAGGTAAGCGCTCTACCGCTGAGCCACAATCCCAGCCCAGTAATTCATCTTTTTTAATCATCTCTTAAAATTGCTTTTTATTTTGAACCTCAAGTATGCAGAATTGGACTAGTCATTGATTATAACAAAAAGTTTGTCTCATCATTGGTTCATGTGTGGTCTTGGCCCTTTCTAATATCTGCATCTCTCTATTCTGTCTCTGTTCATCCCTCTATGGTTGTTGACACCCATCATCCTAAATCTGTCACCTGACAAGAAAATAAGAATCAGCTAAGTGCAGTGGCACCCATCTGTAATCCCAGGACTTGGGAGTCTGAGGCAGGTGGATTGCAAATTCAACTCATCTAGACCCTGTCTCAAAATTTTTAAAAAGGGATGGGGGTATAGCTTGGTGGTAAAGCATCCCTGGGTTAAATCCTCAGTACACACAAAAAAAAGAGTAAGAGAACCATCCCATCCACTGCCTTCTCCCACCCAGGAACCACTGTCCTGAATCTGCTGACATTTTTCGTTTAATTTCCTTTTTAGATAGTTTCAGAGCACATATTTAATGGTAAATTATATATATGTGTGTGTGTGTGTGTGTGTGTGTGTGTGTGTGTGTGTATGTGTATGAATGTCACATTCCTTACTACTAAAACACTCAGGGTCACTCCAGGTGAACTGGGTTGCACAAAATAACTATACAAGAGACAGAGATACCTTTATCTTTGGGGTCCTGTGACGGCTCCTCTGACCTTAAGGATCCACAGAAAGAGAATGAGCAAGTGCTGAACCCTTTTATTGAAGAGAACCATTCAAATGAGGCAAAGGGTCAGGTTTCAGGGGGTGGAGTCTAGCTTTGTGATGTCTGCTGTCAGCAGGTTGACTGACATCTAGGAAGTCCACACCCAAAGACAGAGCAAGAGAAGGGGACACACAAAGGGCTTTTCCATAGAATATTCTATCCCAAACTGGGATAGAAAACACACACACACACACACACACACACACACACACTTGCTAAGAAAAAAACCATAATATTTTGAGTGTTTCACTTGGTGTTATGTAGTAAGTATGTACACAACTGGAACTCATCCCTGTTGTTGTACGTGCAGTTATCCATTTGACTACTGAGAAGTGCTCTTTGTGTAGCTGTATCTCAGCTTCTTCATCCTGCATTCATATGAATTGTTTGTCGGCTTTCCCTATCATAATAGCTCTTCTGTGAACACATTCATTGTATCTCCAGTGGTACACAAGCCAGTATATATCTTAGTGAAATTGCAAAATTGCATGGTGTGTGGATGTTTAATTTTTCCAGAGCGGTTAGATCAATTTATATTCCCACTGATAATGAGATTGATACCCTGGGTCAATGCTTATGCTACCAAATTTTAAAATTCTGGTCAGTTGAATGCCTGTGATATGATATCCTGCCACTTTGATGGATTGCCGCAGCCTGGCTGCAGCAAAATAACCGGGGGGTGACGAGGAACTTGTGTAGATTGATAGAGCAAGAGTGGGAGCCATTTATTGTAGGACAGGAAGGGTATATATACATTCCACACAGCTTATCTTAATTAACATAAACTAGATACAGCAGTCAACCATAAGGAATCTCCACACTTAATGGCTCGCTGGCATTACTTCACAAACCACTCCCTCTGGGAAAATGCCAGGCGCCATCTTGACTTGTTTACAGACCCTAACAATGGATGGATCTGATGACTAGTGAGGTTGAACATATCTTCAAATATTCTTCCTTTTCATTGAAAATGTGTTATGTCCTTTCTGTCTGTTCTATAGTGATTTCATTTGTGTGGTTCTTACTGAGCTGATTTGTTGGTATTTGTTTCACTTAGATTTGTCAGTTTGTAACTTATCCATCTTTTAGTTGTGTTTGGGGAATGTTGGAAGCAAACGTATTAAGTATTTGTCTCACAAAGTGAAATTCACACAACATAAAATCAACCATTTAAACATAAAAATTCAGTAGCATTTAGTTCATTCACAATGTTGACCAGCCACTATCTGTGTCTAGTCCCACAACTTCTTCATCACCCCAGAACACCCTGAACCCATTAAGTAATGACTCTGCATTCCTCCCACCCCTCTGCCCGCATTGCCTGGCAATCACTAATCTGCTTCCTGTCTCCAGGGATTTGCCTGTTTTAGAGATTTATACAAATGGAATTATAGAATTTATTCTTTTTTTGTGTCCAAATACATTTTTTTATTAGTTGTTCAAAACATTACATAGCTCTTGATATATCATATTTCATACATTTGATTCAAGAGGGTTATGAACTCCCATTTTTCCCCTGTATTCAGATTGCAGAATCACATCGGTTACACATCCACGTTTTTACATACTAAAAACATCTGTTGTATTCTGTTGCCTTTCCTATTCTCTACTATCCCCCCACCCCTCCACTCCCCTCCCATCTTCTCTCTCTACCCCATCTACTGTACTTCATTTCTCTCCCTTGTTTTTTCCCCCTTTCCCTTTTATATGTAATTCTGTATAATGATGAGGGACTCCTTCCATTTCCATGCAATTTCCCTTCTCTCTCCTTTTCCCTCCCACCTCTCGTCCCTGTTTAATGTTAATCTTCTTCTCATGCTCTTCCTCCCTGCTCTGTTCTTAGTTGCTCTCCTTATAGCAAAGATGACACTTGGCATTTGTTTTTTAGGGATTGGCTAGCTTCACTTAGCATAATCTGCTCTAGTGCCATCCATTTCCCTGAAAATGCCATGATTTTGTCATTTTTTAGTGCTGAGTAGTACTCCATTGTGTATAAATGCCACATTTTTTTAATCCATTCATCTATTGAAGGGCATCTAGGTTGGTTCCACAGTCTAGCTATTGTGAATTGTGCTGCTATGAACATCGATGTGGCAGTTTCCCTATAGTACGCTCTTTTAAGGTCTTCAGGGAATAGTCCAAGAAGGGCAATAGCTTGGTCAAATGGTGGTTCCATTCCCAGCTTTCCCAGGAATCTCCATACTGCTTTCCAAATTGGCTGCACCAATTTGCAGTCTCACCAGCAATGTACAAGTGTACTCTTTTCCCCACATCCTCGCCAGCACTTGTTGTTTGACTTCATAATGGCTGCCAATCTTACTGGAGTGAGATGGTATCTTAGGGTGGTTTTGATTTGCATTTCTCTGACTGCTAGAGATGGTGAGCATTTTTTCATGTACTTGTTGATTGATTGTATGTCCTCCTCTGAGAAGTGTCTGTTCAGGTCCTTGGCCCATTTGTTGATTGGGTTATTTTTTATCTTATTGTTTAGTTTTTTGAGTTCTTCGTATACTCTGGATATTAGGGCTCTATCTGAAGTGTGAGGAGTAAAAATTTGTTCCCAGGATGTAGGCTCCCTATTTAC
>NW_025999894.1:894244-978192 GCF_001458135.2 Marmota marmota marmota | reverse complement strand
TCTTCTAGGTATAGAATCATGTCTTCTGCAAATAGTGATAATTTAAGTTCTTCTTTTCCTATTTTTATGCCTTTAATTTCTTTTGTCTGTCTAATTGCTCTGGCCAGTATTTTGAGAACTATGTTGAACAGACGTGGTGAGAGAGGGCATCCCTGTCTTGTTCCAGATTTCAGAGGGAATGCCTTCAGTTTTTCTCCATTTAGAATGATGCTAGCCTGAGGCTTAGCATAGATAGCTTTTACAATGTTGAGGTAAGTTCCTGTTATCCCTAGTTTTTCTGGTGTTTTGAACATAAAGTGATGCTGTACTTTGTCGAATGCTTTTTCTGCGTCTATTGAGATGATCATGTGGTTCTTATCTTTAAGTCTATTGATGTGGTGAATAACATTTATTGATTTCCGTATATTGATCCAGCCTTGCATCCCAGGGATGAATCCTACTTGATCATGGTGCACAATTTTTTTAATATGCTTTTGTATCCGATTTGCCAGAATTTTATTGAGGATTTTTGCATCTATGTTCATTAGAGATATTGGTCTGTAGTTTTCTTTCTTTGAAGTGTCTTTGTCTGGTTTTGGAATCAGTGTGATGTTGGTCTCATAGAATGAATTTGGAAGAGCTCCTTCTTTTTCTATTTCCTGAAATAACTTGAAAAGTATTGGTATTAATTCTTCTTCAAAGGTTTTGTAAAACTCTGCTGTATACCCATCCAGTCCAGGGCTTTTCTTAGTTGGTAGTCTTTTGATGGCTTCTTCTATTTCCTCCTTTGTTATTGGTCTGTTTAAATTGTGTGTATCTTCCTGACTCAATCTGGGCAAATCATATGATTTAAGAAATTTATCGATATCTTCACTATCTTCTATTTTATTGGAATATAGGGTTTCAAAATAATTTCTAAGTATCTTCTGAATTTCTGTAGTGTCTGTTGTGACTTTGCCTTTTTCATCCCGTATGTTAGTAATTTGAGTTCTCTCTCTTCTTCTCTTCGTTAGCATGGCTAAGGGTCTGTGGATCTTATTTATTTTTTCGAAGAACCAACTTTTAGTTTTATCAATTTTTTCAATGGTTTCTTTTGTTTCAATTTGGTTGATTTCTGCTCTGATTTTAATTATTTCTTGCCTTCTGCTACATTTGCTGTTGTTTTGCTCTTCCTTTTCTAGGGTTTTGAGATGAAGTGTGAGCTCATTTATTTGTTGGTTTTTTTCTTTTTTTGAGGAATGAACTCCAGGCAATGAATTTCCCTCTTAAAACTTCTTTCATTGTGTCCCATAGATTCCGATATGTTGTGTCTGTATTTTCATTTCTCTCTAAGAATTTTTTGATTTCCTCCTTTATGTCTTCTGTAACCCATTGATCATTCAGTAACATATTGTTCATTTTCCAGGTGATGCAGGATTTTTCCTTCCTTCTTTTATCATTGATTTCCAGTTTCATTCCATTATGATCATTTAAGATACATGGTATTATCTCCACACCTTTATATTTACTAAGGGTTGCCCTATGGCATAATGTATGGTCTATCTTTGAGAAGGATCCATGTGCTGCTGAGAAGAACGTGTATCCACATGATGATGGTTGATATATTCTATATATGTCAGTTAAGTCTAGGTTATTGATTGTGTTATTGATTTCTATAGTTTCTTTATTCAACTTTTGTCTGGAGGATCTGTCCAATGATGAGAGCGGTGTGTTGAAGTCACCCATAATTATTGTGTTGTGGTCTATTTGATTCTTGAACTTGAGGAAAATTTGTTTTATGAACGTTGCAGCACCATTATTTGGTGCATACATATTGATAATTGTTATGTCTTGTTGGTGAATGGTTCCTTTTAACAGTATATAGTGTCCTTCTTTTTCCCTTTTGATTAACTTAGGTTTGAAGTTGATTTTATTTGATATGGGTATAGCCACTCCTGCTTGCTTCCGAGGACCATATGAGTGGTATGATTTTTCCCAACCTTTCACCCTCAGCCTGTGTATGTCTTTTCCTATCATATGAGTCTCCTGAAGGCAGCATATTGTTGGGTCTGTTTTTTTTAATCCAAGTTACTAGCCTATGTTGCTTGATTGGTGAGTTTAAGCCATTAACATTTAGGGTTACTATTGATATATGGTTTGTACTTCCAGTCATGTTCATTTATTTATTTATTTATTTATTTTAATTTGGCTTGTTTTTCCTCTTTTGTTATTTTTTCCCCCCTTTACTGAGTTACCTCCCACTGTTAGTTTTGGGTGCTGTTTTTCATTTCCTCTTCTTGTAGTGTTTTGCTCAAAATGCTTTGCAGTGCTGGTTTTCTGGCTGTGAATTCTTTAAACTTTTGTTTATTGTGAAATATTTTAATTTCATTGTCAAACCTGAAGCTTAATTTTGCTGGATTCAGTATTCTTGGTTGGAATCCATTATTTTTCAGCGTTTGAAATACGTTGTTCCAGGATCTTCTCGCTTTCAACGTCTGTGATGAAAAATCAGTCGTTAACCTAATTGGTTTACCCCTGAATGTAATCTGCCTCCTTTCTCTTGTAGCTTTTAATATTCTCTCCTTGTTCTGTATGTTGGATATCTTCATAATAATGTGTCTTGGAGTTGGTCTATTACGGTTTTGTATGTTTGGGGTCCTGTAGGCTTCCAGGATTTGGCATTCCATTCCATCTTTCATATCTGGAAAGTTTTCTAAGATTATTTCATTCAACAGATTGTTCATTCGTTTGGTTTGGACCTCTATACCTTCCTCTATCGCAATGACTCTTAAGTTTGGTTTTTTTATGACATCCCATATCTCTTGGATGTTTTGCGTGTGGTTTCTTACCAGCCTTTCTGCGTTGACTATATTCTTTTTGAGTTGATAAACTTTGTCTTCATTATCTGATGTTCTGACTTCTATTTGATCTAGTCTATTTGTAATATTCTCATTTAAGTTTTTGATTTGGTTTATGGTTTCCTGCATTTCTAGGATTACTGTTTGGTTTTTTAAAAAATCTCTATCTCCTGGTAGAGTTCATTTTTTGCTTTTTGAATCTGCTTATGCAATTCATTTTCAAAGTATTCTTTCATTGTTTGGACTTGCTGTCTAATGACTTCTTTAAGATTCCATTCCATCTGAGTCAGGTATGCCTTGACTTCTTTCCGTGTCCATTTTTCTGATGCCTCTAGGTTCTCCTGTAAATTTAAGTTGTCCTGCATTGTTTGTAATCCTTTTCTCCCTTTTTTTTTCATGGTGTTCACATTACTTTCCAACTCTGTTTAACTGCTGTGTTTCTGTTTTCTCCTATAAATTTGTTTTGGTTTTGTATATCTCTGTGGTCTCTCCTTTGTGGTGGGAGACTATGCCTAGAGATGTTGGGCTTTATTGTAATTTAAAGCTGATTCATTCGATTCATAAAAGGCTTACGGATTTTGTAGGCATATAGTGATCTGTTGTTTGGTCTAAGGACTTTATGTTTAGGTTAGGTGCTATGATGGTATGAAGGATAGTATGTCTTGGCTGCTTTGGAAGATTGCTCTACTGAAGGGGGATATTAACAGGCGAATGGATCAGGGTATTTGGTAATAGCCAGGTATGTAGGATCCCTCGAAACAATCACCTATTTGCATTTAGAAAATTACACATAATGAAAGTCGTAAATGCTTGGGATGAAAGTTAGGGGGAAGGGGAAGGAAGGAGTCCTTAGAGAGAAAGAGGGAGAAAAACATAGGTAGAATAGAGGAGAATGGAAAGAACAATAAAAATTGAAAAGGGAAAGAAAGAAAAAAAAAAGATAAATGAAGTCTTAGAGTTCTTCCAGTAGGCAGAGCTGTGCCCTCTGAGACGATCTTCTGCCCTCTATGTGTGCCGGCAGCAATCCCTGTAAGGTGACTCCTCTTCCCCTACTGGGCGTCTCTCCAGTCCTGTTAGTCCAGAGCCGTTTCTCTTCTCCGGCCCCTCCCTCCCTTCCTCCTGCCAGCCAGCCAGACCCCGCTCACCGGAGGCGATCCCCAAGGATCTGGTTATACTTGCAGCCCCACTGCGTGCTCTATTTCCCGAATGACTGAGCACTCTCTCTGTCATTCATCCAGACCCCAGGGTTGTGGAGCGGTGATCTGGGAACCGACAGTTTAATTTGTCTGGACCCCTTTGGTGGCCACGCCCCCAGGAACTGGCGGCTAAGGCCTTGGGTTTCGCAGCTGGTGGTAGGGGGAGTTGGGGTTTGGGAGTCCCCTCTGCTTCCCTCGGCCCCTACAGTCACGCCCACGAAGCTCTGGGGCGAGATTTTTGAGGTTTCCCAGCTGTATGTATCTGGTGGGGGTGGGAGTCACACACCCGCTAAAGCCAATTCCGCTGGGAAGGGATCCCATCCGCCGAACTCTGGTGACGTCAGCTCTCTGCTATGGCGGGCCCCAGACTCCTTGCCGGATTGTCCGATGGGAGGGGTGGGTCTGGCCTGTCTCTGGCATGTCCCAGTCTTGGATTGAGTTCTGGTTCGCTTTTTCATGAAGGCTTGGTTAGCAACCTCTTCATAGGGTCTCTCCGCTGCACAGTGCTGAACCGCCTCCTACTGTGCTGGTCGCCAGGCAGCGGCTGCGGCCTGGACCTCCACGCCGCGTGCCGAGATTCACCCGTCTGGGGCAAGCTGTCACCTCCAATAATCCCAAATTCCCCAGCAGGTCTCACTTCAGCAGAATTTTGCTGGGAGTTTCTCAGCAGGTAGAATCTGAACGTTCTAATGCGTCTCTCTGTCCACGTGGTTGAGAAGGTACTGAAAGCGCTGCCTCCCCGCCCGCCGCCATGTTGAGTCTCCCCGAATTTATTCTTTTTTTAGGGCTTCTTTCACTTAGCTAGAAGTGTATGATGGTTCTGGTTTCTCAACATTCTTATCAACACTTATTCTCTGGTAATTTTGGTTATAGCCGTCCTGGTGGGTGTGAAGAGTTATCTCATTCTGATTTTGATTTGCATTTCCTAACAACTAATGACATTGAATAGACCCTTTGTAGATCTTCTTTGTAGATCTTCTTTGGATAAATGTCTGTTGGAATCCTTTGTCCATTTTTTAATTGAGTTGCTTTATTAGTGTGACAGGAAAACACCCCCCAACAGATACAGATAGGTAGGAGGTAGGAGGATAGATAGATACTGAATTCCAGACTCTATTGGGTAGATGATTTTCAAATATTTCCCCCATTTTGCAGATTGTCTCATTTTCTTGATTTGTTCCTTGATGCACAAAAGTTATAATTTTGATAAAATTGATGTAGCTATTTTTTTATTGATCTATTTCTTTTTAGTTGTCAATGGACATTCATTTTATTTAATTATATACGGTGCTGAGAATCGAGCCCAGTGCCTCATACATGCTAGGCAAGCACTCTACCTCTGAGCCACAACTCCAGCCCTTTGACCTGTTTCTTTCTCTTTTTCCCCCAATGCTAGGATTGAGCCCTTTTTGTGTTTGTTTTTTGAGATGAAGCTTCACTATCTGCTTATAATGGTGGTCTCAGCTTCCTAGACTCAAGCAATCGATCCTTTGCCTTGACCTCCCCAGTACTGGGAATATAGTCGTGTGTCCAGGTTCTGCTGTTACTTATGTTTTTGTTGTCATATCTAAAAAAAATACTGTCAAATCCAAGGTCATGAAGGTTTGTCCCGTGTAGGTCTAATACAGTTTGAGTTATTCGTTGTATTATGTATTGAGGGTAGGGGTTCAACCTCATTCTCTTTATGTGGATATCTAATTGTCCAGCACCATTTATTAAAGATTATTCTCCTCCACTGAATAGTGTTAGTAACTTGTGGTCAAAAACCCAATTGACCATAGATAGATGTTTGGTCTGCCTCTGGATTTTTGAGTTGGTCTGTATGTTTATCTTTTGCCAAGATTTCTGTCAGTTTTAAATCAAACTGGGAATCATGAGTTCTCCAGTTTTGTTCTTTTCCAAGATTTTTTGGCTCTTTGAAGCTTGCAACTCCATATAAATTTAAGAATTAGTTTTTCTGTATATGCAAAAAAGGTCTTTAATTTTGATAGGGATTGTATTAAATCTGTAGGTCACTTTGGACAGTATTGCCTTCTTACTATTTAGTCTTTCCATGTATTTAGATATTAATTTTTTCAGTGAACAAGTCTTTCACTGTCTAGCCTAAGCTCAGTTTATTCCTAAATGTATTATTTTTTTGGATATTACTGTAAATAGAATTTTTTTATTGGAGCGTCCATTGGTGGAATATAGGAACACTATTGATATTTGCATATTGCTCTTGTACCCCCACAATTATGCAATGTTATTTTCTAGCTGTAGTAGTTTGTTGTGGGTTTGTGTGGGTTTGTATTCTTAATGTTTTCTGCATGTAAGAACAGGTCACTTTCAAATGGAATTAGTTTGACCTCTTCCTTTCAATGTGAATTTTTTTGATGCCTGATATTTCTGGGCAGACCTTTCAGTGCAGTGTTAAACACAAGTAGTGAAAGTATCATCCTTGCTTCAGTCCTGAACTTAAGGGCAAAAGCTTTCACTCTTTCACCATTAAGTCTGATGTTGGCTATGGGTTTTTCATAAAGACCCTTCATCATATTGGGTAAATGTTCTTCATTCCCTGGTTTTCTGAGTCTTTCTGTCATGAAAAGGCATTGGATTTGTCAAGTGCTTTTTCTGTTTGGAAATAATTGTACGTTTTCCCCCTTTATTAATTCTAGTATTTTGTGTGTGTGTGTGTGTGTGTGTGTGTGTGTGTGTGGTTTGCTGGGAATCCCTTTATTTTATAATGTTGTGTATTACATTTATTTTTCTCATGTTGAACCACCCTGGCATTACTGGGTAAATCTGACTTGTGTAATTTTATTAGTCATATTTGTTGTTCTTTGACATAAGAGCACTTTTGTGACTTTTTTAAAGAAGCCTTTTAAGTTTTGGTTTATATTGTACTTAGCTATTTTGTTTTAGAAACTATTTGTCTCATGTGAAGTATTTCTCCCTTCGGTAACTTTTCCAAATAACTCCCGTTTACTATACTTAAAAGACAGCAGTTTATAGATCTCAGGAGCTTTTTTTCTGGTAAGAATTTGGACTTCTCTACACTCCAACTATCGGTTTAGGCCCTTATAGTGAAAATGACTCAAGAATATTGGAAAGAGAAAAATCTACAATATCTGTTTATTTAATTTCATGTTATACATAAAAAATTAAAATGCCAGTTCAGAAAATAATATAAACTATAATTTCTTCTTTTCCCTCATTTTATTTTATTTGTTTATTTATTTATTTTGGAGATGGGATCTTGCTATGTTTCCCAGGATGGTCTCAAACTGCTAGGCTCAAACAAGTAATCTTCTTGCCTCATCCTCCTTCCTGGGTAACTGGGACCACAGGTGTGCACTACTATCCCTGGCTCTGACTTTTTTTTTTGTTTGCTTTCTTTTGCACTCTTATGTATAACATACTCAGAAAATGCCTTGGCTCAGTCATCTCAGGTTTTTTTCTTTAGCTGATTTATTTCTACCATTTAACCAGCTACCAACTTTAGACCATAATGACTTCTTCCTCCTAGATTTCTTGTTTCTTTTCATTACAACTGTTCTTCCTTTATCTGTATGATTTCCTTTCATAACCTTGGAAGAGACAATAGGCCTGTTTTGGTTAGAGTCCTTTTATTTGTTTTACTAATGGTTTTTTTGGTTTTCCTATCTTCTCTGGGGTGGGTTTTTGCTATTTGATGATGTTTGATGAGATAAGGAAATACATGAGAAAAGAATTGTAGAAAAATAAAGAAGTTTGTAAAGTGAAAATGTTTTTTTGCCTTCCTTGCTGAGAGCACAGCATGAGTTAGGCTTTCCGTAGATGCACTGATCCATGTGCTTATGACAGTTGCATCTGTGTATCCTTATGTGAATCAAGTTTCACAGTATCTTTATTTTATTTTTATTTGCTGCTGAGTATGGAAAGTGCCTCATACATGGTAGGCGAGTGCTCTACCTCTGAGCCATGAACCCTGCCCAAATCAAGTTTTTGTTCATTTGCAAAGTTTCTCATATGGAGGCATCATACATTGTGCTAGATATTAGTTCTATTGATATTAAAATTGACTGCTGTAATTGTGAGAAAAACAACAATGGGAGCCAGGCACATGAGGTACCTGCTGTAATCCCAGCAACTTTGGAGACAGAGATAGGAGGATCACAAATTCATGACCAGCATGGGCAACTTAGTGAGACTGTCTCAAAATTAAAAATGAAAAGGGCTGGGAGTAACACAACAGTGAAGCTCCTCTGGGCTCAATCGGCAGTAGTACCAAACAAACAAACAAACAAACAAAAAAAACCGAGCAGGGGTGGGGAAGTATATGTCAATGAAAGAACATAATTTAATGAAATGGTTAAATTTTTATGAATGTAGTTTGACAATTCTGCCAAGTTGAAGTCAGGAACAAATTCCAGCTCAGCTTCAAAACAGTTTCTCTTCCAAGCACTTAGACCTTGAAAATGGTACATCTTTGACACTAATCAGGACTAGCACTTATTACTTTAGTTTTCAAACTTAAAATGATTCTAGGTTGGATACCGTGATACATGCCTGTGAACCCAACAATTTGGGAGCCTGAGGCAGGAGAATTGCAAGTTCTAGGTTAACCTTGGCAACTTAGCCTGTTTCACAATACAGAATAGAAAAAGAGGCCGGGGACATCATTCAGTAGTACACCACTCAAGATCCCAGCACACCCCCCCCACCCCCAAATAAAAAAGATTCCAAAGCAGCAGCTGATACTTTAATTGGTTTTGTTTGTTTGCTTTTAGTTTTAGATCTCTTTTAAAAAATAGTACAGGGCTGGTTGTCCTTTCAGAAAAAAATTGTTTCTCCAGCATTTGGTAACCACAATATTTTGACTCTTTATCTCTGGACCACACTAATTTGGAATTTGACAGTTAAGTTGAATTTGAATTGGGTGACTCTCTCCCTTGTCCTGTGAAACTGCATGTAATTGGAAATTATGAGAGGATTTTCTGATATAAAGAAGCTTTTCTTTATAAAAGCTTCTTTATATCAGTTATTTGTTGGCATAGAGATGTGAGCTGATCACTGATTATACTGTTTTTTTTTTTTTTTCTGAAAAGAAATCTGTGTGTCTCACACCTTAGTAATACTTTCTTCCTAGGTAGGCATTCCTTCCATTTCCAAAGGAGACTTTTGTTTTGAACTTCTCTTTTTGCAAAATGTCCAAGGAATCAGAGGACAGTTTTGAGTCTTTAGGAACCTTCTTTTTCACTGACTGTCAGCATGACCTCTTAGAGACATGGTGGTAATCCCCAACCTCTTGTTTATCACAGATCCCAGATTACAGGAATGCAGTCATCATGGCCAAGTCTCCAGTCTCGGCCAAGAGGTAGGTGGGATCTCATACCTGTTCTTGGTTTTGCTTTTAAGGATGTTTCTGATCAAGTCCCAGGCATTCCCAACCAGATGTCAAGGGCACCCCCAGAATCCCTTCTTTCTCTTTCATGTATTGATTTTAAGATTGTCCTGCCAACTCTATTTATTTTCAGTTTCTTCACCACCCCCCCCATCTCAGCCCTTGACTGCCAGTCATATTTCTTGACCAAAGCCATCCAGGTCTGGGGAATACTAATTAGCACCTCCTTCCCTTCCAGATAGGCAAACACTTGTGGGTCTTTAAATCTGCCATTTAAAATTCTGGTGAATATACCTTGTGGTTGTTTGCTGCCTCTTATTGAAAGAACTAAGTAATTTATTAACAGATATATATCTAGTTGAGAGGCCACTTATTTGTACATTATTAAAGGTAACATTTTAAGAAACTGAAGCTCTCTGAGCTATACAGAGTGGGCAGCCCTGAGTCTGTACAGTGAGTTTTAGCCTTAAGTAACTGATGAGTCAGGGATAGAGTACTTAAAATTAGATTTTGGATGATAGAATTTCATGTGGCATTATTTTCTAGAGAAGCCAGTCAATTGGAGAGGGAAGGAACAAAAGCACAGATAGGAATGAAGTCTTTTTTTCCTTAAAATAGGTCTTCTAAAATGATTTTCCAATTGAATACCTTATCTATGTGGGTCATTGTTGAGTCCTGTGGTATGAAAGAAGGCATAAAGTACCTCCACACTGGGCCCAGGTACTGTTAATATTAAAGAATGAGGAGAATGTCCATAGTAAGCCATGATTTTGTAAATCTTGTAGGTAAGTTGTTTGATATTATTAATTAAGCCTGCCAGTGTGTATGCTTAGTGTATTAAATAAAATAAGTTAGTCTTGGGAAAAAACTGTTATGCAACCCCATTCTTATGGCATACCAACCACAGACAAGCTTGTGTCTCCACCCCACGTGCCTTCTGTAAGCTTTATCATTGGGTCGCTTGTTGTCCATTTGATTAAGTTGCATTTCAGAATATAAGCATTTCAAACAGTTTTTCTAAACATTTGTTCAAAGGCTGCTTTAATTTCTATTTAATTTTCTCTGATTTTCATGCTTTTTAAAAATTAAGATGAAACACAAAATATATTATTGTCCCTTGGCATCTGCAGGGGATTAGTTCCAGGACCCCCTATAAATACCAAAATTTACAGATGCTCAATTCCCTTATATAAAATGGGATAGTATTTGCATAAGACATATGCACTTCCTCTTGTGTTCTTTCAAGTATGTCAAAATTACATACATATGATATTTAATACAATGTAAATGCTATGTAAATTGTTGGTATACTGATAGATGACAAAAGGAAACTACATGTTCAGTACAGCTGTAATTCTTTTCCCCCAAATATTTTTAGCCCCTGGTTGAATCTATGGATGTGGAAGTTGTGGGTACAGAGGGCTGAGAGTAATCATTTTGAAGGTTCCAATTCACTAGCATTTAATGCGTTTATAGTGTTATGTACTATTATGTGTCTAGTGTACATAGTACTGATGAGAGTCAATGTAATTCCCATTTTTTTCTTATGTGTTTTTAGCTATTCTTGTGAGATGTTAGATAAGAGGTTGTTTTAATTTTTGGTGTTGGGAAACCAAAACTGGGAGAACTTGTGTCCTTAAGACTTGAACGTTTGCTGTGCATTGGGTTCTGGTGTTGGAAGACAGAGTGAAACCTAGTATTCTGCTCCAGAGTCAGGCCAGTGGTTGAGGTGACATGCTGTGGCCAGGAACCTAATGAAGCAAGGCATAAGGCAGTGAGGAGGAGGGCATAGGTTAAGAAGAAAAGGGTAGAAAATGATGTACCATGGAAAGACTAGTTCTTTTTTTTTTTAATTTTTATTGTTGGTTGTTCAAAACATTACATAGTTCTTGATATATCATATTTCACACTTTGATTCAAGTGGGTTATGAACTCCCATTTTTACCCCATATGCAGATTGCAGAATCACATCAGTTACACATCCATTGATTTACATATTGCCATACTAGTGTCTGTTGTATTCTGCTGCCTTTCCTATCCTCTACTATCCCCCCTCCCCTCCCCTCCCCTCCCCTCTTCTCTCTCTACCCCCTCTACTGTCATTCATTTCTCCCCCTTGTATTATTTTTCCCTTTCCCCTCACTTCCTCTTGTATGTACTTTTGTATAACCCTGAGGGTCTCCTTCCATTTCCATGCAATTTCCCTTCTCTCTCCCTTTCCCTCCCACCTCTCATCCCTGTTTAATGTTAATCTTCTTCTCATGCTCTTCGTCCCTACTCTGTTCTTAGTTACTCTCCTTATATCAAAGAAGACATTTGGCATTTGTTTTTTAGGGATTGGCTAGCTTCACTTAGCATAATCTGCTCTAATGCCATCCATTTCCCTGCAAATTCTATGATTTTGTCATTTTTTAATGCAGAGTAATACTCCATTGTGTATAAATGCCACATTTTTTTTATCCATTCGTCTATTGAAGGGCATCTAGGTTGGTTCCACAGTCTTGCTATTGTGAATTGTGCTGCTATGAACATCGATGTAGCAGTGTCCCTGTAGCATGCTCTTTTTAGGTCTTTAGGGAATAGACCGAGAAGGGGAATAGCTGGGTCAAATGGTGGCTCCATTCCCAGCTTTCCAAGAAATCTCCATACTGCTTTCCAAATTGGCTGCACCAATTTGCAGTCCCACCAGCAATGTACAAGTGTACCCTTTTCCCCACATCCTCGCCAGCACTTGTTGTTGTTTGACTTCATAATGGCTGCCAATCTTACTGGAGTGAGATGGTATCTTAGGGTGGTTTTGATTTGCATTTCTCTGACTGCTAGAGATGGTGAGCATTTTTTCATGTACTTGTTGATTGATTGTATGTCCTCCTCTGAGAAGTGTCTGTTCAGGTCCTTGGCCCATTTGTTGATTGGGTTGTTTGTTCTCTTATTGTCTAATTTTTTGAGTTCTTTGTATACTCTGGATATTAGGGCTCTATCTGAAGTGTGAGGAGTAAAGATTTGTTCCCAGGGTGTAGGCTCCCTATTTACCTCTCTTATTGTTTCTTTTGCTGAGAAAAAACTTTTTAGTTTGAGTAAGTCCCATTTGTTGATTCTAGTTATTAACTTTTGTGCTATGGGTGTCCTATTGAGGAATTTGGAGCCCGACCCCACAGTATGTAGATCGTAGCCAACTTTTTCTTCTATCAGACGGCGTGTCTCTGATTTGATATCAAGCTCCTTGATCCATTTTGAATTAACTTTTGTGCATGGCGAGAGAAAGGGATTCAGTTTCATTTTGTTGCATATGGATTTCCAGTTTTCCCAGCACCATTTGTTGAAGATGCTATCCTTCCTCCATTGCATGCTTTTAGCCCCTTTATCAAATATAAGATAGTTGTAGTTTTGTGGATTGGTTTCTGTGTCCTCTATTCTGTACCATTGGTCCACCCGCCTGTTTTGGTACCAGTACCATGCTGTTTTTGTTACTATTGCTCTGTAGTATAGTTTGAAGTCTGGTATCGCTATACCGCCTGATTCACACTTCCTGCTTAGCATTGTTTTTGCTATTCTGGGTCTTTTATTTTTCCATATGAATTTCATGATTGCTTTCTCTATTTCTACAAGAAATGCCGTTGGGATTTTGATTGGCATTGCATTAAACCTATAGAGAACTTTTGGTAATATCGCCATTTTGATGATGTTAGTTCTGCCTATCCATGAACAGGGTATATTTTTCCATCTTCTAAGATCTTCTTCTATTTCTCTCTTTAGGGTTCTGTAGTTTTCATTGTATAAGTCTTTCACCTCTTTTGTTAGGTTGATTCCCAAGTATTTTATTTTTTTTGAAGATATTGTGAATGGAGTGGTTGTCCTCATTTCCATTTCAGAGGATTTGTCGCTGATATACAGGAATGCCTTTGATTTATGCGTGTTGATTTTATATCCTGCCACTTTGCTGAATTCATTTATTAGCTCTAATAGTTTCTTTGTAGAGCCTTTTGGGTCTGCTAGGTATAGAATCATATCATCTGCAAATAGTGATAATTTAAGTTCTTCTTTTCCTATTTTGATGCCTTTAATTTCTTTCGTCTGTCTAATTGCTCTGGCCAGTGTTTCGAGAACTATGTTGAACAGAAGTGGAGAGAGAGGGCATCCCTGTCTTGTTCCAGATTTTAGAGGGAATGCCTTCAGTTTTTCTCCATTCAGAATGATGCTAGCCTGAGGCTTAGCATAGATTGCTTTTACAATATTGAGGTATGTTCCTGTTATCCCTAGTTTTTCTAGAGTTTTGAACATAAAGGGATGCTGTACTTTGTCGAATGCTTTTTCCGCATCTATCGAGATGATCATATGGTTCTTATTTTTAAGTCTATTGATGTGGTGAATAACATTTATTGATTTCCGTATATTGAACCAGCCTTGCATCCCAGGGATGAATCCTACTTGATCATGGTGCACAATTTTTTTGATATGTTTTTGTATCCGATTCGCCAGAATTTTATTGAGGATTTTTGCATCTAGGTTCATTAGAGATATTGGTCTGTAGTTTTCTTTCTTTGAAGTGTCTTTGTCTGGTTTAGGTATCAGGGTGATGTTGGCCTCATAGAATGAATTTGGAAGTTCTCCCTCCTTTTCTATTTCCTGAAGTAGCTTGAAAAGTATTGGTATTAGTTCTTCTTTAAAGGTTTTGTAAAATTCTGCTGTATACCCATCCGGTCCTGGGCTTTTCTTAGTTGGTAGTCTTTTGATGGTTTCTTCTATTTCCTCAATTGATATTGGTCTGTTTAGGTTGTCTATATCCTCCTGACTCAATCTGGGCAGATCATATGACTTAAGAAATTTATCTATGCCTTCACTATCTTCTAATTTATTGGAGTATAAGGATTCAAAATAGTTTTTGATTATCTTCTGTATTTCTGAAGTGTCTGTTGTGATATTGCCTTTTTCATCCCGTATGCTAGTAATTTGAGTTCTCTCTCTTCTTCTCTTCGCTAGCATGGCTAAGGGTCTGTCGATTTTGTTTATTTTTTCAAAGAACCAACTTTTAGTTTTGTCAATTTTTTCAATTGTTTCTTTTGTTTCGATTTCATTAATTTCAGCTCTGATTTTAATTATTTCTTGCCTTCTACTTCTTTTGCTGTTGTTTTGCTCTTCTTTTTCAAGGATTTTGAGATGAAGTATGAGATCATTTATTTGTTGGTTTTTTCTTTTTTTAAGGAATGAACTCCAAGCAATGAATTTTCCTCTTAGAACTGCTTTCAATGTAAGACTAGTTCTTTAAAGGAGAGCTGGGGTTGGTTACATAGATAACAAACCAATAGAGCAAAGAATATTGTGGGAACAAGGAAGGTCTTTTCATGATGACAGAGGGCTCAATTGTTTACGAATTTTGAAAATTCTAAACATTATGAAGTGAGAATATAGTTTCAGAATGTACGAAGCAGATCCTGATCAGTGCAAGGAGAAATTGATATGTCCAGATGATCATCAGTGAATCCATTATTCCTCTGACAGTAGTAGATAAAACAGGAAGGAAGTCAGTGAGCTGCAGAGGACTTGAGTGTCCACCAGGGGGCTCTCCTTCATAGTTTAGAACACTCCATTCTGGGACAGGAGAAGATCCATTCTTTGTGAGGACATAAGAGTATATTCTGGGACATAAAACAAGGCTCACACTAATAATGATTAAAGTTTTATAGAATAAGTTCTGTGGCCTTACTGGAATTAAGAATAATTCCAATAGTGTAAGTCTGGAGTCTGTAGGAACTAAACCACACCCTCCTAGATAACCCGTGTGTTAAAGAATTCAAAAAGGAAATCAGAAGGTATTCAAAACTGAATGAAAATGCAAACAAAGCACATCAAAATTTGTAAGAAGCTGTTAAAGTCTATCTAGGGAGAAATCTGTAAAAGTAACACTTGTATTAGAAAAAATTTTCCTTACTTTATTTCAGCCATGTTTTATAGTTTCACCACCCCTCATCTCAGCCCTGTGACTGCCAGTTTTTCTCCTGCTTCATTAAATTTATTCCTAGATATTTTTATTCTTTTGAAGTCTGGTGCAGATGGGATTCTTTTCTTAATTTCCATTCAGATTTGTCCATTGATCGTATATAGAAGAGACCATTGATTTTTGTGTGTTGATCTGGTACTCTGAAACCTTGCTGACTTCCTGTGGTAGCTTTGGTAGTGTTTCAGTGGATTCTTTGTAATTTTCTGTATGTAGGATCATATCATTTGCTAATAGAGCCTTACTTCCTCCTTTCTGATTTGGATTCTTCTTATTCTGTGTCTTGCCCAGCTGCTTTGGCCAGCATAGACAATTTAGTGCTGAGGGGCAGTGATTTGAGGGGGTGTCCTTTTGTTATTCTTGCTCTTCAGGGACAGTTTTTGGTCTTCCAGCTTTGAGGGTCCTGTTAACTTCGGGTTTTCCTAGTCACCCTTTATGAGATTGAGGAAAAACCTTCTCTTCCTAGTGTGTTGGGAGTTCTTAATCATGAGACATTAATTTCTTAAAGGCTTTGTTTTCCTTTGTACTATAGAAACTTTGTTGTGTGTATTTTATTGACTAGGGCTGATTCCTAAAGCAAAGTCACCAATCATAGTCATTGACAATTGTTGGAGGAAGGACTGCCATCACTGTGGTGTGGAGACCTCTTCTATTATTATTAATTGTGGTATATACCATTGTGATGCTATTGACTTATTTATTAATTTTGTACACATCAAAGGCCTGGGGAAGATATTGTGGCCAGGTAAGTCTCACATGAGTTAGTACCTTGTGTTAAATGCTTTTGTTGGCCCACAAACTGTAAAAATGGTATTATTTGTTTATTGAAAGAATGGTTAACTTCTTAGTTAAATGTTGTGCAGCTGTTTGTTGGTGATAATATAGCAAATTGTTGTACAAGTTTTGTAGGGTACACAGTTGATTACTGTTTAAAAACATATCAGAGACCTGGGGTGTAGCTCAGGGGCAGAATGTATATTTAGCATTCAGGAGGCCCTGGGTTTCACTCCCACCATCAGTTTCTCTCTCTCTCTCTCTCTCTCTCTCTCCTGTGTGCGCGCACACACACACATGCGTGCACGCGCACACACACGCACACTCACCTCCCAGAAATCACAGATTGTGTCTCACTTCATAAGACCAATGTGCACAAACAGTACACCTGCTGCCTGTTGACTTAAAGACGAGAGTGAGCACCTGTGAACTCACTGCACCACTTGAGAGAGCCATGTGGCCAGGTGCCCTGGACGCCTTCCCTGGGCTTTCTCTAGCCTTCTTCACATGGAGGTTGTCACTAGCCTGAGAATTGTCCATTCTTCATTGTTCTTTATAGTCTACGTTGAAAACAGGTTTCTTAGTGCTTTATTATTTTGCTTGGCTTCTTGTCAATATTATCATAAATGATTTCTCTGGGTACTCTTTTGTTCAGCAGTGTTGTTGAGATTTACCTGCTCAATGACATGGAGGTGGACATTATTATTTTTCACTGTTGTATGATCTTCCCTGGTGTAACTGTTACACACCTGATTTTTCTGTTCTCCAGGCATTGAATATAGAGGGTTTTTAAAAAAAATTCCAAATAATGCTGCTTTAAGCAAGATGATTATAGGTTGAGGGCAGCCCTAGAATTCAGAGAGATCCTCAGCAACTGACCAAGACCCTGTCTCAAAATTCAAAAGGAAAAGGACCAGGGATGTAGCTCAGTGGTACAGTGCCCCCGGATTCAATCACCAGTACCAAAACAATAAAATAAAAAAATAATGAACTTAGACCTGTGTGGCATTTACCCTACAAGGAAACTTCATTAGTCCCTTCCAACATTATGTGACCAAAGAGAAATGAGGCTGCACTGATTTGAAAAGTGCAAATTAGGGATGGGGTTGTGGCTCAGTGGTGAAGTGCTTGCCTAGCATGTGTGAGGCACTGGGTTCGATTCTCAGCACCACATACAAATAAATAAAGGTCCATCAACAACTAAAAAAAAAAATTAAAAAAATAAAAGTGCAGACTAGGTATATCACAGGGCTAGAATGATGAGGGATTGCCACAGACTAGGGGGAGGGAGGGAGAGGGAGTGGTTATGGATACCCAATATAGACAAATGTTCCTGAGCAACATAGTGGTGATTAGTGCAGAGTTTTGAGAATGTACTTAATGTCAATAAACTGAATCTTTTTAAAATGAATAAAATCTTCAACTTTAAAAGAAACTAATTTTAACAAAATAGAAATACATAAAATAAAAAGGAAACAGGAATCAGCAGGGCAGGGTAAGTGTAGCTCTGGGGTGGGAACAGTTGTAAAGGTGTGCTCCATTCGTGTTGCTGGCTGAGGGGCCACTAGGAGCTGCTGGCCTGGAGCCGCCATTGCAGGTGTTTCTAGCTCCAGCTGTCTCTCAGGTGGTAGAGGTGCTGAAAGTGGAACAGCCCTCTTCACAAGCACTGGAGGTGGCCCTGCAGCTGCAAGAGAAGTAAAGGTCAAGAAACTATCCATGTTCTTTCCAGGGACAAAATACTTCCCACTACCTTTCACAGAGGTCCACACAGGAACCCACCCTTGGAAGTGTCCCCAGAATGCATGCAGACAACGCCAGCTCTGCTTCTCATTGTTCCTGCCCTGCCGCGTTTCTGGTAGATCTGCTCTGCATGTTCAGCCCCGTCCCAGCCCCCCATCCCAGACCTTCTCACCTTCGCCTCTTCCATTTGCTCTGGGTTTTCTATCAAGGCCCTGACCTGGTGGCCTTTGTTCTCCATATGGGGGCTTGTCACACTGACTTGGCTGTGGATGTTACCAGGTAGATTTTGAAGTGAGTGCAAGGAGTGAAGAGACCACCCTAAAAGGAAGGGAGGCTGTCGCATGAGAGGCCTGGTCTTTTGTACCATGAAGTCAGTGATCTTGGCACCCCACTGTTCAGAGGAAAAGACTGAGGCTCAGAGAGGTACAGGGCCAGTTCCAGCTCCTCCAGCTAGGTGACCCTGTCACCCTGGGCAGGCTTACCTTCTCAACATTAGGTCCATCTCCTGTTGGGTGTAGAAACTCAAGATGGTGGACATAGAAGAAGGGGAGTCATAGAAGAAGGCTGGCCTCAGAGTCTCCACCAAGCTTCCCAGCAAATATGCCTGGAACACACATACAGTGCTGGTATCACCCACCTCTGTAGCCACCTCTCCTGCCTGGGTAGGACATTGAGGAGACACAGAGTCAGTGCCAAACTGTGACCCACCAGAAGTGTCTGGGGATGGAGTCCAATGCAACATCCAAGCCCATAGGGGCCTGTCCCACAGAGGGACAGGAGAGCCCCAGCAGAACAACCTTGGACAAGTTATCTGTGTCTCTCAAGTCTTCCCCCAGTCTCCGACTGCACATTGGGATCATCCTAGTATCTGCTTCCTAGTGATGTCACCAGGCATATGTGAGACAGCACTTAGCAAACCTGCTACCACCGGAGTGTAATGCACAGAAGTAGAGATCAAATATAGGAACAGGTGGGATGTCACATAGAATAGAACTAACAACAGGCCTTGCTTCCTTCCTTGTGACATTGTAAATGTCATGTTCTTTTCCTGTCACATTTCTCATGACTAAAACACTCAGGGGCACTCCAGGTGAACTGGGCTACACAAAATAATCACACACAGAGAGAGATATACCTTTTTCTTTGGGTCCTGTGATGGCTGTTCTGACCTCAGGGGTCCATGGAGAGAGAGAGAGAGAGAGAGAAAGAGAGAGAGAGAAAGAGAAAGAGAGAGAAAGAAAGAGAAAGAAAGAAAGAAAGAAAAAGAACGTGCTGAACTCTTTTACTGGGGAGAAGCCATTCACATGAGGCAAGGGGTCAGTCAGGTTTCCAGGGGTTGAGTCTAGCTTCATTATGTCTGCTGCCGCAGATTGACTGACATCTAGGAAGGCTACACCCAAAGGCAGAGCAAGAGAAGGGGACAAAGTGAGTTTCCAAGGAACATTCTATCCCAGGCAGGCCAAAGGGGTAGGATTACAAAAGATTAGGTGAGTGTAGCTCAACCCCAGGGGTATGCCTGCTCAGAAGACTGGCCTTGCTATCCGAGCAGGGGAAAAGACCAGGTCAAGAGTCATGACACTACAGTGCTAGTCTACATTTATCTTTCAGATCCCCGTGGTGCATCAGGACTGGAAGGTGTGGTAACTCAATGTGGCTCCCCACACTTCCCAGCCTTCTTTTCTCTCTGCATGGTGAGAAGATTGAAATGCAATTAATGAGGATATCCTCATCTCCCTAGGCCTTCCAGTTGTTTCCCATGGTCTTTAGATTCAGACCCATGTGCCCCAGCCAAGCCTGTGTGTGGGACCTTCTGCTTAGCAGCTCCAAGCACCCCTCACCCTGGTATTCACATCTGAGCAGTCTTCTCCCTTTCGTGTGACCTGGGTTTAGTGTCTCCCTTGTGACCTTCTGGAACATGACAAATGCGATTTGGAGTCACCTCCAAGATTTATGTATGAAATGAATGTAGCTAACATCTTGCTTTCTCTTTTTTTTTTTTGGTGTTGTTTCCTTTTCCCTGTCTCCCTGGGATCTCTGGTTGTGGGGAAGCTGCTGCTCTCTTGTTGCTCCATAAGGAGAGGCTCTGAGTCTTAGGACTCGTTTATTTTTTCAACGAACCAATTTTGTGTTTCATGAGTTTTTTAAAATTTTCGTCTGTTTCAGTTTCATTGACTTTGGCTCTGCTTTAAATTATTTCCTGTTTTCTACTGCTTTTTGTGTTGATTTGTACTTCTTTTTCTAAGGCTTTGAGATGTAATGTTAGGTCATTTATTTGGTGACTGTATATGCTTTTAATGAATGAGCTCATTGCAATGAACTTTTTTCTTAGAATTATCTTCACAGTGTCCCAGAGATTTTTTTTTTAATATTTATTTTTCAGTTTTCGGTGGACACAACATCTTTATTTTATTTTTATGTGGTGCTGAGGATCAAACCCAGTGCCCCACGCATGCTAGGTGAGTGCGCTTCCACTTGAGCCACATCCCCAGCCCATGTCCCAGAGATTTTAAAAAATTTTTTTTTATTATTTGTTGTTCAAAACATTACAAAGCTCTTGACATATCATATTTCATACATTTGATTCAAGCGGATTATGAACTCCCATTTTTACCCAGTATACATATTGCAGAATCACATGGGTTACACATCCACTTTTTTACATACTGCCATACTAGTGTCTGTTGTATTCTGCTGCCTTTCCTATCCTCTACTATCCCCCTCCCCTCCCCTTCCCTCCCCTCCCATCTTCTCTCTCTACCCCATCTACTGTAATTCATTTCTCTCTCTTGTTTTTTTTTCCCCTTTCCCCCTCACTTCCTCTTATATGTACTTTTGTATAACAGTGAGGGTCTCCTTCCTTTACCATGCAATAGAGATTTTGACATGTTTTGTCACTATTTTCATTTATCTTGAAGTATGTCTTTATTTCACCCCTGATTTCTTCTCTTGTCCATTGGTCATTCAATAGCATATTATTTATTCTCCAAGTGTTAGACTAGTTTCTAATTTTTTATTTTATCATTGATTTATTATTTTATTGCATTATGATCTGATAGAATGCCAGATATTATCTCAGCTTTTTGTATTTGCTAAATATTGCTTTGTGGCCTTAGATATGGTGTATTTTACAAATGATCCGTGCAGCTGAGAAGAAAGTGTATTCATTCATTGATGGATGAAATATTCTATATATGTCTGTTAAGTCTGACATATTGCATATTTTAAAAATATAATTATTATATATTAATTATATATTATTAATTGCATATTTTTATTTCTATAGCTTTTTATTTAATTTTTTTGGAAGATCTATCCAGTGATGAAAGTCATTTTAAAGTCACCCAGTAATCTTGTGTTGTGATCTATTTGGTTCATGAAATTTGGAAGTTTTTTTTTGATGTATGAAGATGTCTCATTATTTGAGGTATAAATATGTATGTATATTTACAGTTGTTATTTCTTGTTGATATATAATTTCCTTTAGCAGTATGAAATGCTTCTTTGTCTCTTCTGCTTAACTTTGGCTTCAAGTCGTCTTTACCTGATATGATAGAAAATGCTGATTGTTTTTGAGATCCATGTGAATGATATGTTTTTTCCCATCCTTTTATCTTCAGTCTCTGGATAACTTTGCCTATGAGGTCAGTCTATTGGAGACAGCATACTGTTGAGTGGTGTTTTTTAATCCAATCTGCAAGTCATCGTCATCTGATTGGTGTTTTAGTTCCTTTACATTCACTGTTATTGTTGAGAAATAATTTTTATTCTCAGTCATTTTGATTTATTTCTGGTTTTTAATTTGAATTAGTTTCTCTTTGATTGACTATTCTCTTATTTCGCTTCCTCTCTTTGCAGGTCTTCAGTTTTATCTTTCATTTCTTCTTCAAGAAATATTACCTAGAGCATGTTTTTTGATTCAGGCTTTGCAGTTGTGAATTCTTTTAACTTTTGTTTATCATGGAAGGTTTTTATTTCATCATCAATTCTGAAGTTCAGTTTTGCTGGGTATAGTATTCTTGGCTGGCTTACATTTTCTTTCAGACGTGGTATATATTAATTACTCCAAGACTTCCTAGCTTTTAGGGTCTGGGTTGAGAAATAAGCTGAAATCTGGATTTATTTCCTTCCAAATGTGATCTGTCATTTTTCTCCAGCAGCCGTTAAAATTATATCCTTAGTCTGTAGGTTGGGCATTTTCATAATAATGTGCCTTAATGTGAGTTTGTTGTAGTTTGTATATATGGGGTCCTGTCAACCTCCTATATTTAATTTTCTATTTCTTTCTCAAGGTTTGGGAAATTTTCTTTAATTATTTCATTGAAAACATTGTGTGTTCCTTTGGTTTGTATCTTTGTGCCCTCATCCCAATAAATCTTATATTTGGTCTTTGTTCATGTTATTTCATATTTCTTTGGAGTTCTCTTCATGGTCTCTTAACATCTTTTCTCCATTGTGTGTTTACCTTTTATCAGGAATTTTAAAAATGCCATGGAATGACGTGAAAGAAAATCTCTAATAAATGTATATTTGGGCATTCAAAGCATGTTTGGAGAGCAGATGTAAAAGAATTTGATAATTTATTTCATTTTTATGTGTGGATATAGTACCACAGTATATAGTGCATAAATATTTACAAAGGTTTTGGTTCACATTTGGAAGTTTCTATTACCATGTTTTCTGGTGACATAAGAGACAGATTAATCTGGTAATATTCTGCCAGATTTCATAGTAAAATTTTATTAGAGCCTGGAATTTTTGCGATCTCTTGAGTGCATAATAATGTGTGTAAATAAAGCTACTTCAAAAATGTCAACAAAATTGAAAGTCCTTTATCTGGGTGGATAATGAAAAAGACTCAGATTACTAAAATCAGAAATGAGAATGAGAACATTTACTTCAGTTTTACATTAATAAAAAATGTAACTGGGCATAATGGTGCACATCTATAGTCATGGTTACTCTGCAATCTAAGGCAGGAAGGTAACTTGAGCCCAGGTGTCCATGGTCAGTGTTTCTAATATCACTGAACTGCACACTTAGAAATGGTAATGATGATTAAATTTTATGTTACATGGTTTTCTCACAGTTTACAAAATAAATTTTAAAATAAGAAAATCTTAGTAAGTGAAAGTCTTGGAACATTGAGTTGATTCTGAGAGCTCTGCAGTTTTAGAGTTTTAGATCTCGAGTGTCTAGTTTTAGTATAAGCCTATTCTTCACATTCATAAAAGCTTGGTATCTTGGCAAGAGTGCCCCCTTGTCATTGCTGTTATTATCATTATGAAGAAAGATCCACATTTCTTTTGAACTCTGTACTTTGTGGTTGAATTGTTGGGCTTTAACAACATTGGTGTCATCACTTGCCTTCCCACAGCCTCATGAACAGATAGCTTGATGGGAACCTGGAGAAGCCAGGAGACATGGAAATCAGGGACTGCCTGCAGCCCAGATGTTTGTAATGGGGGGGTTATATATATAAAATCATAACATCTGCAAACAGATATGATTTTATATACATAAAGTAGATAAGTAGACTTCCTTTCCTATTTGGACAACTTCTCTTTCATTCTCACCTCGTTTCTGTGGCCAGTACTTCTAATAGTATATAGAACAAAACTGTTGTCTTGTTCATGATCTCACAGGAAATGATTTCACCTTTCAGTATGATGTTGTTTTGAGTTTGTCATCCATTATCTTGATTTGGTTGAGGCACATTTCTCCAATTTTTAATTTTTGAGGGTTTTCATATAAAGGAGTATAGAATTTTATCTAGTGGTTTTTCTGTAATGATTTAAATGGAGCTCTGGTTTTGTTTTTTATTTCTTTACCTGTACCATATCACTTTGTGTATTTATGCAGGTTGAAACATCTGGATGAATCTCATTTAATGGTGGTGAATGATCACTTTGGTGTGCTATTAGATTAGGTTTGGTAGCATTTTGTTGAATACTTATGCATCTATGTTCATCAGGTATATTGATCTGTACTAGTTTTTTTAGAAGTTTAATTTTTTAAAAATATTTTTTATAGTAGATGGACACAATACCTTTATTTTATTTTTATATTGTGCTGAGGATCGAACCCAGTGCCTCATACGTGCTAGGCAAGTGCTCTACCAACTGAGCTACAGCCCCAACCCAGGTCTGTAGTAGTGTTTGCTTTTGTAGTGTGTCTGCATGCCTATGGCATCAGCATAGTTCTGTGCTCATGAGATGAGTTTGGAAGGATTCCCTCTTCTTCTGTATTCTAGAAGAATTTGAGAAGAATTGGTGCTCTTTGTTTCATTTTTCTCTTTTTTTCAGACATAGGGATTGAACCTCGGCCTTAGCCATGCAAGGCCAGCACATTACCACTGAGCTACTGCCCTCGCCCTGAATACTTCTTTAAAGGGTTGTTAGAATTCAGCACAGAAGCCATCTAGTCTTGGCCTCCTCTTTACTAGGAGACTCTTCATTATTTATTCAGTATCTTTACTCACCATTGCACTAAGGTTTTCTATTTCTTCATAATTTCCTCTTGGTAGATTGCATGTGTCAAGGTATGTATCCTGCTAGATATTGAACTTGCTGGCATATGGTAGTGGTCTCTTCACAGGAGTTTCTTATGATTCTCAATATTTCGGTTGTGTCAGTTGCATTTGTCTCCTATTTCATTTGTGATTTCATTTGAGTTTCCTTTTTTTGTTCATGTAGCTAAATGTTTGCTGATTTTTTTCTAAACACCTGCTGTCAATTTTATTGATCTTTTCTATTGTTCCTGTAGTTTTTATTTCATTTATTTCTGCTCTGATATCCATTATTTCCTTTGTTTAATCAACTTTTGGTTTAGTTTGTCCTTTTTCTAGTTCCTTGAAGTGGTGCATTAGCTTTCTGTCATTTTTGATCTATTCCCATGTGGGTGTTCACTGCTATAAACTTCTTTGAACTTCTTTTGCTGCATACTACAGGTTTCGATGGCAGGGCAATGGAACCAGGTAGGAGGCTGAGTGCTGGGCCTGCCCTTCCTTGGTGGATTTCTCAATTGGTGGGGCTTTTGAGGGGAGCTGTAGGTCAGGTGAGGCCAGGGCCTCAAAAAAGAATTATACTGAACTTTCTGATAAAGTTACTATTTTCTGTCTAAGAAACAGCATTCTAAACCCATCTTGGCTGTGCTTTGAACAGCCCAGGCTTTAATATTTTGAATTACTTGAAGGTCAGAATCTAGATCTGTTGTCCAACACCAGCAGAAACTTGAGAATGCCTTCCTCCATTACCAGTGCAGCTGGACCCGGAGTTAAAGGTTCATGTTTTCTTTTGGTCAGTTCTAAGTAGGAGTGTTATTAAAATAAAGACCCTAATGTCTGTGTTAGAAGGTAGGACTTTTAAAATATTCGAATCTATGGAAGTAAAGCTTAATGACAGGAAATAATTTATAAAAACAACATTTACACTGACAAGTATAATAACAAATGGCTGTATCTCTCCCCCTTTTTTCTTTTTGAGACAAGGTCTCACTAAGTTCCTCAGGTCTTGCTAAGTTGCCTGGGTTGACTTTGAACTTGTGATCTTTCTATCTCAGCCTCCTGAGTCCATGGTATTACAGGTGTGCACCACCATACCCAACTCTATGACTATATGTTATTGGTACTATTTTCACTGAACAATTTGTTTTAAAGTAAAATGACCTTAAATAATTATGTTTTTTAGAAAAATGAGCATGCTTGGTGAATTTTATCCTTTTTCTGGGGTGTAATAAAAAATCCTTCTAGGAGAAGAGAAATAATATATATTAAATAAGAGAAATGAACATAGATTACCTGATAATTCTGAAAACTGATTAATCAATCTTATTTTGCTATTCTGAAACAAGAAGGTAAAACTATTTGCCTTTCAAAATTTCTTTTGCTTTGGAAGAGATAGTGTATGTTTAAAATGTACAACTTATGTATACGGGGTAAAAATGGGAGTTCATAATCTGCTTGAATCAAATGTATGAAGTATGATATGTCAAGAGCTTTGTAATGTTTTGAACAACTAATAATAAAAAAATTTTAAAAATGTACAACTTAATACTCTGTTATCCATGTACATTGTGAAATGATTACACTGTCAGTCTAATTTACATACACATCCCCTCTGATACCTAAACAGTTTTTGTGTGTTATGAAAATTGCAGATGTACACTTTTAGCAATGTTAGTGCACCATACACCATTCTTAAGTATATTAATTTCTGTACTTATGATCTATTATTGAATTGCACGAGCTCCTTATATAGTTTTGGTGTTAGCCTCCGTCAGATACATGCTTTGCAGATGTGACTCCCACTGTATCTGTGGCCTTCTCATCTTGCTGCTTGTTTTCCTTGCTGTGCAGAAGCTTGTCAGTGTGATGTCCTGTCACTTGGTTTTTCTTGCTTTTCGGCATGTGCTTTCAGAGTCACAGTCATAGTCATTGCTCAGAGCTTTCCTCTAAGGATTTTTATAGTTATAGATTATATTTTAAGTGTCCCATTTATCTATTATTAATTTATTTTTGAATTAATGCATTACAATTTCATATAAAATTGGAATGCATTGTGATGTATTCATAAATGTACGCCAATTTTCTTCCCCAGTTCTTCCCCTCTGCCTCTTGTCTTCCCTCACCCTTGATTTCCTGCTTCTACTCTGTTACTCTCCATTCTATTTTTGTGAGATACCCCGCCTTTCCCCCCGTTTTCCTCTGTAGATTCCACTTATGAGAAACCATTTGACCCTTGAGTTTCTGAGACTGGCTTATTTCACTTGGCATGAAGTTCTCCACTTCCATCCATTTACTAGCAAACGACAAAATTTCATTTTTCTTATGGCTGAATAGAACTCCATTGTGTTTATATACCACATTTTCTTTATCCTTTCTTCTATTGGTGGGTACCCAGGCTGGTTCCATAACTTGTCTATTGTGTATTGTGCTAATATATACTTTGTTATGCGTATATCACTTTAGTATGTTGATTTTAAATCTTTGTCATAATTATCAAGGAGTGGGATAGCTGGGCCAAATAGTGGATCCATTTGTAGTCTTTTGAGGAATCACCATACTACTTTCCAAAGTGGTAGTAATAATTTGCAGTCCCATCAACAATGTGTTAGGGTACATTTTCCCCCATATCATCACCAGCAATTATCATTTGTATTCTTGATGATTGTCATTCTTACTGGGGTGAGATGAAATCTCAGTGTGGGTTTTTGTACCAGAGATTAAACCCAGGGGTTCTTAACCATTTAGCCACATATCCACCCTCTTTTTACATTTTTTATTTTGAGACAGGGGCTCACCAAGTTTCTGAGGCTGGTGTTGAACTTCCAATTCTCCTGCCAGCCTGGGAAGCAACTGGGATTATAGGTCTGTGTGTTCTGCGCCTTGTTTCAATTTAGTTTGATTTGCATCTCCCTGATGGCTATGGATGTTGAACATGTTTTTATATGTATGTTGGCCATTTGAATTTCTCCTTTAGAGAAATCTCCCTTTAGATTCTTTTGCCCATTTATTGGGTTCATTAAGATTGTTTTATTTTCAACATATAACATTTATATAATAATGGTTATTAATCCCCTGTTGGAAGAGTATCTGACAAACATTTTCTCCCATTCTGTAGGCTCTCTTCACACTCTTGTTTTCTTTGCTGTGCAGAATCTTTTTAGTTTGATGCTGTCACACTTATTAATTCTCACTTTTATGTCTTGAGTTTTAGGATCTTATTAAGGAAGTCAGTAATTCTGCCAATGTGTTCGAGTGTTTCCCTGTTTTCTTGATGCAATTTGGCCTAATTCTGGCCTAATTCCTAGAACTTTGACCCACTTTGGGGTGTTTTTCTTTTTTTTTTTTCGTGTTCACAGTAAAAGGGATCTAGTTTCATTCTTCTTTATATAAATATTCGGTTTTCCCTGCAGCATTTGCTAAAGAGGCTGTTGTTTCCCCAGGGTATGCTTTTGGCACCTTTGGCAGGAATCAGATTTATGTGGATTTGCCTCTGTGTCTTTAATCCATTTCTAGTTCACTTTTATGTACTGTGTAAGATACAGGTCCAGCTTCACTTCTTTGCATGTAAATATCCTCTTTTCCCAGCACCATACATGGATGAAAGAGTCCCTTCCCTATTGTAAGTTCTTGGTGCCTTTTCTGTAATTGAATCTGTGTGTGTGGGTTTGTATCTGAGCCCTCTCCTGTGTTCTATATTCATGTGGTATTCTCTGTTCTATTCTTTGTGTCAGCTTTCATGTCGGTATCTGACTGGATTGTTAGAGCACTCGTAATCACATACTGTGATGCCTCTCGTTCGTCCTTTTTTATCAGGAGGAGATGACTATTCATGATCTTTTGTGGTCTTATTGAATTAAAGGATTTTCTGTCTATATCAAGTAAGATTGTCATTGCTAGATTGACAGAAATGTCACCGAATCTCTTGTTTTGGGTAACTTGGACATTTTAGCAGTATTTATTTTTCAATCCAAAAGCACACTGTATCTTTCCATCCATGTCTGTGTTCATTTTCTTTCATCAGTGTTTAATGATTTTCAGTATGCAGATAAATTTTCTTCCTTTGAATACATTTGATTTGGCTCTATTTGTTCCTAAATATTTTATTCCTTTTGGTGCTATCATAAATGAAATATTATTATTATTTTTGATAGGTGATTATTAAGGATATAGAAATGCATCTGATTTTTTTGGGTGGATTTTTATCTCCTGAACCTTCACTAAACTTGTTAATTAGTTCTAATGGTTTTTATTGGAGAATGTTGTAGTGTTTTCTATGAAGAGGACTTGTCCTCTGCCAACAGAGGCAGCCCTTCTTTGTTCCTTCCTGGTTTGGATTCCTGTGGTTTCTTTTTCCTCTCAGATTCCTCTGTCTGGGGTCTTCAGCACTACATGGAACAGACATTGCTGCAGTGTGGGCAGTCTCATCTTGGTCGTGATCTTAAGGAAAAGCTTTCCATTTTTCAGCCACTGCATACGACGTTTGATGTGGCAGATCCTGTGTGATGTTTATTGTCTTGTGGTGCATTCCTTTTTACCTAATTTTTGGAGGATGTCCCTCATGAAAAAGTGTTGATTTTTTTTAGAATGATTTTTTTTTCTACTCCTATTGAGATAATATGTTTTTATCTTTCATTCTGTCAGCATGGCTTATGACGTTGAATTATTTATGTGTTTTGCAGCATTCTTGCACCCTGGTATAAATCTCACTTGGTCCTAGTGTTTGATTTAGTGAATGTTCTGTTGAATTTGCTCTACCATTATTTTGTTAAAGATTTTTGTGGCTACAGACATGAAGTATTTGGCCTATACCTATAGGTTTTGCTGTGATTTTTGTAATATTATAGTAACTTTACAGTCTGGCCTATTCAAAGCTCATCCGAGTTGTGTTTAGAATGCTGCTTCTCAGACAGGAAAGAGAAAGCTAAGCATAGCCCCACCATAATTCCTTTCTGTGAACCTGAACTTGCCCTTCCTTGCTGCTCCAGGGATGGACCCACACATTGACCAATCACTGTTGGAGGCCAGGCCTTAGCACTCAGCCTGTCACCTGGTGCCTTTAGTCCTGCACCAAATCCTGTGGGAAAAGCCACAGCAGTTCTCACTTGCATTCATTGCAGATTTACATCATTAATGTGTCCTTTATCAAATGAGGTCCTCTGTAGAGACGACACCCTGAGCAACCAATGTGTTCATGTAACAGCTTCCTTGACTTCACCTTGTGGCACAGATAGACCCACCTCAGCAGCCGCAGGGTACCTTGGTGGGTGTGGAGCAGATGTGGCCATCCACCCCCTCTACATGGAAGTTACCGAGGGCTCCAGTTCTGGCCATTTCCAACAGTGCTGGCAGGATAAGTACCTAGCTTTGGAAATGCTGGATGAAGGAAGGGACACATGCTAAGGACTTGCCAGATGATTCTGAGGAGTATCCGTGGCCGTATCTCCCAGGGGATCTTCCCAGGCCTCAGTCTCCTGTATTCTCACCAGGGCTGTTCAGCACCAGCCTTAAAACCTGCCCGCTCAATGGGGACAAACAACCTCTCAGTAGTATATGTTGAACATCTTTGACAGTTACTATGTGCAGTGATTCCCTTTTGAATTGCAGGAATTTTTCCTTTGTCCCATGGTTGACTCATGATGTTCTATGTATCCCTGGGATATTAACCTTTTATCAGTCTAGGTTTTTAAGAGTTTGCTAGTAAGTATCCATGTTCTTTTTGTTTTTCCATCAGGAGTCAGTCATTTATTTCCTTTTTGACTTCTGACCCTTCAGTCAGAAAAAATTGCTTTCAATGTTATGAAAGTATTTTCCAAGGTCTACTTTTTGCATATAAACTGAGACCTTCTGGGTGGGTGGTACATAACAATATCCAAAGGACTCAGGAGGCTGAGAAAGGAGGATTCAAACTTGGAGGCCAGTTTCCCCAATTTAGGGAGATCCTCAGGAACTTAGTGAGACTCCATCTCAAAAATAAAAAGGCCTGGGGATGTGGTGTAGTTGCCCTGGGTTCATTCCCTAGTATTAATTAAACAAACAAAAATAAAAATGCAAAACCAAAAATCCGAAGGTGGTGGCAGTAGAGAGACCAAAGAATAGAGACTTCTGGAATATGATTTGGAAGTAGAACTGATACAACTTGCAGATCATTTAGAAGTGTAGAGGTGGCAGTAAGGAGAAAAAAGAAAAAAAAACTAAAAATCTTAGATCTTTGTGGGATATACCATTCAAAGAAAATTCAAGCTTAAACGGTCCCTACGAATATTATGTAATCAAACAGAAGTTGGACTGCAGTGTTGTGAAAAACCCAGAAGAAGCAAATCTCAGGGAGAGACTAATAACTGTTCTCTGGAGACTAGCAGGAGGGAGAAGAGGAGGGAGTGGGTATGGGTACCAGATACAGGACAAGGGATGCAATTAAAGCCAATAAGCTGAATGTTTTTAAGAAATATAGTTTAGGGGCTGGGGATGTGGCTCAAGCAGTAGCGCGCTCGCCTGGCACGCGTGCGGCCCGGGTTCGATCCTCAGCACCACATACAAACAAAGATGTTGTGTCTGCCAAAAACTGAAAAATAAATATTAAAAATTCTCTCTCTCTCTCTCTCTCTCAAAAAAAAAAGAAATATAATTTAAAAATTTTAAAGTGACCTAGTTTTAATAAAGATTCAAAAAGGGGAAAAAAAGGAGGAAAGGGGAAGGGCAGCTCTGGGGTGGGAACAGGTTCAAGGGGGCGCGCTCAGTGGGTGGTGCAGAGGTCGGGCCATTAAGAGCCACAGGCCTGAAGCTGCTGTTGAAGATGGTTCTGACCCTGGTGCTCTCTCAGGTGGTGGAGGTGGTAATGGAAGTGGAGCTGGGGTTTCTTATCTTTTCCTTTATCCTAACTTATGTATCTGTACAGACTACTGCATGTATGTTTCTAAGTGCTTTATTATTCTGCTTGGCTTGTTGTTGATAATACCATAAAGGATGTATCTGTGTACTCTTCTGTTCAGCACTGGTGTTGAGACTCACCTGCCTGATGATGTGGAGCTGGACATTGTTGTTTTTTCCTGCTGGATGTTACAAAGTGAATTCCCTGTTTCAAAGTGAATTTTTCTTTTCTCCAGCCATTGAACTTAAGAGTTCTTTTATTTTTTATTTTCTGTTTCCAAATAACACTGCTTTAAGTTTTAAAAAGTTTAAGTTTAGGCCAAGCTCAGCAATGGAACAAGAGCCTGTCTCAAAATGAAAAAGGGACAAGACCATGGATGTAGCTCAGTGGTAAAATGCCCCTGGTTCAAGCCCAGTAACAAAGAAATAAGAATAAAAACATAAAATTTTGTATGGCATTTGCCCTTCTGAGGAAACATAATTAATCCCTTCCAACGTTATGCAGCCCAGAAGAAATCAGACTGCACTGGTTTGAAAAATGCAGACTTGGCATATCTCAGAACTAGAAGCTGGGGACTAGTGGAAGGAAGGGGAGGCAGTGGTCATGGATACCAATGTTCTGGAACTACATGGTTGTGACTAGTGCACAGTTTAGAGAAGGCACTTGATGGCAAATGACTGAGTCTTTTAACAATGAAAATGAATCTTTAATTTTAAATAATACTAAAATAATAAACACATACAATAAAGATGAATAAACAGAGGCTCAGGGTTCCTCTCAGGATGCAGTGCTGACTGAAGGGCCAGCAGGGTGTGTTGGCCTTGATGGTCCACTGCAGGTTCATCCAGCTCCGGTTCTCTTATCAGATGGTGGAGGTGGTGGACTTTGAACTGGAGCTTCCACAAGCACCAGAGCTGCTAGAGGAGTAAAGGTCCACAGACTATCCATGTTAGGTCCAGGAACAGAATATTCCCTACTGCCTTTCATACAATTCCACGCACAAACCCAACACCAGGCAGGGTTCCCAGAATGCGTGCAGTGACAGCTCTGCCTTTCATTGTTCCTGCCCCGCCCCAGTTCCTGTGCAGTATGCTCTGCTTGTCCCTCCCTGTCCCATTCTGACATACTCATACCCCACCTCAGTCCTCCTCACCTTCGGCCTGTTCCTCCATGGGCTCAGGGTTTTCTGTCAAGGCTGGGACCTGGTGTCCTTGGTCCTCCTCCTCGGGGCCTGTGACAGTGACCTGGCTGTGGACATTACCAAGTGGGTAGTGAGGCAAATGCAAGTGAGAGAGGGAGGAGACCACCCAAGAGGGATGGGGGCAGCAGTATGAGAGGCCTGGCCTTTCCGACCATGAGGTCAGTGTTCTTGGCACCCCACAGTTCAGAGGAGAGGGCTGAAGCTCAGAGAGGCCCAGGGCCAGTTCCAGGACTCACAGCTGTATGTGACCCTGTCACCTTGGGCAGGGCTTACCTTCCCAACATTTGGTACATCGGTTGAGGCCGAAGAGGATGAGTCATAGAGGAAGGCGGGCTCCAGGGTCTCCTCCAGGTCCCCCAGGGAGTACGCCTGGAACACATATCCAGTGCTGGTATCATCCCCTCTATAGCCATCTTCTTGGTTGGGACATTGAGGAAACAGACTCAGTGCCAACTGACCCACCAGAAGTGTCTGGGGGTGGAGTCCAGTGCAATAGCAAAAGCACATAGGGGCTTGTCCCACAGAGGGGCAGGAGAGCCCCAGCAGGGCAATGGCTGGCAGAGTTCACAGTGGAATTGCTGAGGGGATAGTTAGAAACACAGCAGCTTCAGGCCAGTTTGTTAGCTGAGCAGAGGTGGCAGCTCTGTGCATTAGGAGCTTATCCCCTGAGTCCCACCAGCACACCACCTTCTGGAGATGGAAAAACAGGCTCATCCCAGACAGGAGGGTCCCTGTGTGAGGACACCCAGAACATCATTCTCTGTGGTGCTGTTGAAATGGCTCCAGGACGGAATGAGGTCCAGGTCCCACAGCCCTGAAAGTCTGAATGGCTGTGGAACCTGGGTCCCCCTGGAAGGTGGTGAGGTCCTGGGGGCCCAGCTCCTACTTTCCCAGTCTGTGTTCCTTGAGACGGCAAGTACCAGAGAAATGGACCAATTGGCATGAGCCTTGTGATGTTTCAGCTGAACTCATCCCTAGTAATCCTGATGCTGTGTAAGACTTGGAGAGAGTGTGGAAGGACTATCAGGCCATTGTCACCTGGACACTTGGGTGTAGAAGTTATAGTCAGTTGGATGGCAGAGTACAAATCATCAGAGAATTAAAATGAAATAATGTCCACGTTGCTGTTCTGATGTTGTCACAAATATGGGAACAGTGACCTTGGATGAGTCCAAGAATGAGGCTGGCAGAGAGGGTGGGGAGGATGGGCGAGGATTTGTTGCTCGCGGTCTGGACTCTGCCCCTTCTTCTCCCAGCCCTACTAGGAAGGTGGTCCTGGTGGTGTCTGTGCTGTTATTCACTTTTATTCTGCTCTGTGCCCTGCCTGTAGAGTCCCCTCTGTCCCGCACTCACCCTGAGTGGTACTTGTCCCTGGCTCCTCTGTTGATATGGAGCTGACGCTCCAGCTCCAGCGCTTGTGGATGAGAACCTGTGGAAAGCATGGAAGACAGTGCCTGGTAGCTGGCAGGGAACCCCAGCCTCTGCTGGCCTCATTCAGGGTGTTTGTCTCTTGTGATCTTCTGCTTCCCAGACCTCGTATAGACCCTGTGTCACAGGATTCTACCCTGAGAGGACAGGAAATGACACTGGGTGCCCAGGATGTACCCTGGACACTTTCATTCCCCACCTTTAGCCCTGCCCTGGGGTGAACATGACATGACACGAGGCTCACAATCTCCCACCACCTGCTCTTGCCTCAGGTCCCTGTTGCCCCATACTGAGGGGGAAGGTGGTGGGGCTCTGCAGGGCTACTCACAGTGATGTTCTCTCCTGGATGTACCTCACCAGGGCTATCAGGTGTGGACCTTAAGCTACTCCTCCCACTTGCAGGAGTGCCATTTGGAGGAGTACCACCAGCGAGGCATTGGGAGCAGGATCTGAAGCAACATCGCAGTCGTTTCCAAAAGTTCCTTTTTCAGGATGACCAGTGTATGGGGCCTAGGGAAGGGGCTGTGCAGCCATAGGGGGAGCTCTGGCGGCATGGCCTTCTAAAGACTCGGCCTCCACAGGGGAAGCAAGAAAACACGCTTTCACATCTAAAATATTTTACCAAATGAGGAGGCTGTTGCTGGAATGTGGGTGCCTGGTTACTGGGTTCCAAGTTGTATTTGGATCCCCAAGGAAGGGAGGCTATTTCTTGGGGCCCCTGGTCTAACCTATCCTCCAGATAAGCCCATGTTTATCCCTCTGTTGGCTGTCCCCTAGCCCCATGACATTTTCATGTGTTTACACAGCCAATCCCAATACTGGCCCCACATCCCTTGACAGGCCTGGGTGCAGCCAGGGTCCCCAAACTCAAAGTGGATCAAGGACCTATGAATTAGACCAGAGACTCTGCACCTAACATAAGAAGAAGTAGGCCCAAATCTTCATTATGTTGGATTAAGCCCCGACTTAGCAGCACAAGAATGTGGAAAACAACCTAGATGCCCTTCAATAGATGAATGGCTAAAGAAACTGGTATATATACACAATGGAATATTACTCAGCATTAAAAGAGAATAAAATCATGACATCTTCAGGTAAATGGATGGAGTTGGAGAATATCATGCTAAAAGAAGTAAACCAATTCCAAAATTCTAAAAGCTGAATGTTTTCTCTATATGTGGATGGTAATCCATAATGGGGGGGCAGATCATGGGAGGAATGGAGGAACATTGAATAGAGCAAAGGGGAGGGGGAAAGAGAAGGGATAAGAGGGTAGGAAAGATGATGGAATGAGATGGACATCATTACCCTAAGTACATGTATGAAGACACGAATAGTGTGACTCTCCTTTGTGTACAAACAGAGACATGAAAAATTGTGCTCTATATATGTACTATGAATTGAAATGCATCCTTCTGTCATGTACAACAAATTAGAATAAACAAATAAATTTAAAATAAAAAAGACAAAAGAAAAATGAAATGAAAACATTTTGAGTCAAAAATTTATTGAACACCCCTAACCTCCCACACATCCCAGCTCAGCAACACAGTACACTGCGAAGTGAAGGTTGTCTTTCCTCAGGATCATGGGCTGACTGGGAGCTAGGGCTCACTGGCACTGCCCAGCATGGAGACAGCAATAATCTTACCACATTTCACCAGCCCAGGACAAGCTCCAAATTGAAAATTTGAAGCACTGTTTGTTCTGAATGTGTATATCTCTTTTACATCATCCTAAAGCCCACATCATCCTCTTTGGAACCATTGTTAAGTTAGGACTGTCTGTTCAGCCTCAGTGCAGCTTGGTACCTGAATCCCCTTCTGACTCCTGATTCTCATGCCAGTGACCTGAGCCCCAAGCCAGACTCTTGCAGCTGGCCTGGCTGCCTCAGATCAGGAATGAGGCCTGGGCTGCCGCCTCTGTGACTGCCTACCAAGTAGTCCTGCCTTTTCCAAGTCTCTCCTTAAAGGGAATGGAAAGAGTTAGTTCTAGAATGACAATCTATTCATTGTGGATGCCTACTCTGTTTCTGTTCCTATTTTAAAGCCCCTTGCTGTCGCTTGACTGAATTCTTCTGTCTCATCTCAGATGTGCATCTCACAGGACCTTCTTCTGAGTCACTCTATATCCCACGTATACCCCTATCACTACAGTTTTCACTTTATTTTGAATATTTTTGTTTGTTGCACCATTTAATAAATATTTATTGAGTACCTGCTGTGTGCCAACCTTATTCCAGGTGCTAGGAGTTCTAGCAGTGAACAAATCACATTCTAGTTGGTGGGGAAGTTAGGTAGCAAACAAAATAAGTACAACCATGTGTCATTTAATAACACCATGTGTTCTGAGAGCCATCCTTAGGCAGTTCCGTCATCATGTGAGCACCATAGAACACACTCACACTAACCAGGTGGTCTCATCCACTACATGCCTGCACTGCGTGGTCCACACATGGTATGGCCTACTGTTCCCAGGGTCACAGTGAGTGAAGCAATGATGGTTAAGTCCTCACAAGGAAAAATGATATGATCAAAAGACATGGTAAATACATGATGTATGAAGTGGCAGCTGCCGTCACACACATGCTCTTCACAGGAAAGTATACAAGTGGAAGTAATTCACTCTAAAATGGCGATAAAATACTGTAAGTACATGCAGAGTAACATAGCCATTATCATCATCAAGTATCATACATTGTACATAGTTGTAGGTGTTGTACACAAACAAAAAAATTTCAGACAACTGTTTACACCAGTATCACCACAGACATTTGAGTAAGGTATTGTACTATAATGTTACAACAGCCACGTTGTCAACAGGTGGCAGGAATTTCTCAACCACATTATAATATTGTGGAACCACTATCATGTGGATTGTTGTCATATGATATCACTGTAGATGAATAGCACCTCAGAGGGATAAAGAAAAAGGAGGGGCTGGGGTGTGGCTCAGCGGTTAGAGCACTCTCCTAGCATGTGTGAGGCCCTGGGTTCAATCCTCAGCACCACATAAAAACAGATACACAAAATAAAGGTATTGTGTCCAACTACAACTAAAAAATACATATTTTAAAAAAAAGGAAACAGTGATCAGGGTGGCATCATGTGCCATGACATTGAGCAGAACCACCTGCATGGGTATATGCTGCAGGCTGATCCAGGTGGAGGGAGGGAGAGGTCAGAACATGTCCTCAGAAGTTTGTAGGCTATGATGGCGACCTTGTTTCTTCCTCTCAGTAAGTGAGAGACCAGGACACCCAAATTCCAGCCTGCAAGTGGGCAGGGCTGTCAGGGAAACATCAAGTAGCAGGAGGCCCAGAGTCTGTGGTGTAGTGGAAGGTGGAAAGTAACTGGATACAGTGCCCCATGGTGTGGCAAAGAGCAGATGCCCAGCAAATAACCTGTTAAACAGCAGAGGAAGAGGCTTCCAGGTGACCTCAAAGGGGAGGTTTTTGGCACTGCTCACTGGTCCTGACCTCCTTTGCCATTAACGTGAGAACAGAACCCCTTGGCAATGGGGTTCCCCATAGAAAGCCCCAGCCTGAAGGTCGTGGTTGCTGCCTCAGTGGAGCCATGGCACCTGTGCACATGGTGGGGACAGAAGAGAAAGTGAAATTTTGGCGGGGAGGGCATTGCGTGCTCACCGCTGTGATCTGTGGCTCACGTGCTGCTGACCTCTAGTAATAGGGGACTTGGAGAAAAGAATGTGGTGAACACACTTTGGAAATCTGGCCAAGGTACACTCGAGGCTGAATCAGGGTAAAGCCCAGGATAGGCTATGGCCCTGCCCAAGGCTTCACAGACTCATCCTGCATTTTAGAATGAAACAAAAACAGACAAGACCTAATCCCCCAAGCCCCATCTGACAGGAACAGAGTGGTTCACGTTATGCTGTACCTCACCTTTGAATATTATTTTTTGTCATACAAACTTCTTGGAAAGGTACTCCATGAGCCAAATAATGAGGAATGACTGTCCTTAAAAATGTCCCCTCTTGATTTTTGCTTATTCCAGGAGTCCCCACAAATGGGAAAGACTGTGACAAAAGTCATTCTCTTTCCTAGTGTCTGTCCCTTTTTCCCCTGCCCCACTCCCAGGGGCCCTAAGGAAAAAAAATCCTCCATCTACCTCTGATGTGTTTCTACCTCCTGGTTGGATGTGCTGAGAATTCCAAAGACAAATCCCTTGTGGCTCTGCCATCCCCGGCATTAGGAGGCAGAGGCCGGAGGAATCCATGAAACAGAGGGACTGAGGTATCCTGTAGGTGGGAGGACTTGATATGTTGTCAGGGTCATTTGCTCCCATGAAAGTTGGGGCTGTATATCTTACTCTCCCATCTCCCATCCATACTGTCCTCTGTGGAAGGAAGTCACTATGTGCTGTCCACAATGTGATGCCCACCAAATATCTGTCCAAAGGTAAAGAGTTCAGAAGAATGATACTCAAGGGCAGAGGATTTACATGAATTATAAGTTAGTATGGTACATTAAAATTGTGGGCTGGGGATGTAGTTCAGTGGTTGACTGCTTGCCTAGCATATGGAAGGTCCTGGTGTCTTAAAAAATTTTAAAATTAATATATCATTTTAAAATCCACATATCATACAATTCACCTTTTTAAATTGTATAAATCAATTTTTAAAAAATGAATTATGCAACCCCCATCATTTTTCATGATTTTCATCTCCCAACAGAAGCCTCATACCTATTAGCAGTCACTCCCCATTTCTTGCCTGGAAATCACTTATCTGTTTTTCATCCCTATGAATTTGCACATAAGTGGAATCATATAATTGGAATCATGGACACTGCTTATAAATGGAATCATTCAATATGTGAATGTGTGTCTGGCTTCTTTCACTTTGCATCATGTTCCAGGTTCATTCATGTTGGAGTGTGTATCAGTCTCTCATTCCTTTTTATGGTGGAATACTAACCCATTGCATGACTATGGCACATTTTGTCCTTTTATCAATTGTTGGACATCTGGGTTGTTTCCACTTTTTGGCTATCAAAAATAATACTGTTGTGAAACTTCATGCATAGACTTTCTGTGGACATGTGTTCTCCTTTCTCTTGTGTACATGTGTAGTAGTGGAATTGGTAGGTCATATGGTAACTCTACATGTAACTGTTTGAGCAAACACCACAGTGTTTTGCAAAATAGTCGCACCATTTTATAATCCCCTTTTGTCTACCCTAGATTGAAATGGGAAGCAAGGACACTTAAAGGCCAACCTGCAAGTGGGTAAGGCTGGCAGGAAGCATCAGGTAGAGGCCAGAAGTCTCTGATACGGTGGAGGGGTGAGAAGTGATGTGACACAGTGCCCTGCATCTGCCTCCATCCCCACAGTGTGGCAGAGAGCAGATGCCCTCCAAATATCTGTCGATCACAAATCTGCAAACCACATGGACAGAATGATGAGTGGTTGCTGGGGTCTATCAGGAGAATGGGGAGGGACTAGATGAGGAGACTGTTCTGGAACTAGACAGTGGGGATGGCTGCACAACGTTGAACATGCACTCAATTGCACTGAACTGAACATTTCAAAACGAGTAAACTACTCAATTTTATTTAAAATTAATCATAAGCAAATAAAAAATAAACAAGTAAAATGAGTAGGAAAATAAGTGAAATGAGTAAGGGAGGTGAATGCTGCTCTGGGCATATCAGGTCAAGGTGGAGCTCAGGAGCTGGAGCTGGTGGTGGAGGGGTTTCTGGCAGAGACTCTCCCTCTGGTGTTTAAGGTGGTGTTGGAGCTTCCACAACTGCTGGAGGTGGCCCTGCAACTGCAAGAGGAGACAAGATCACAAATGTCCATGTTCGTTCCAGGCACAAGATACTGTCCACTGACTTTCAGAGAGAACTCCACACAAAAACTCAGCATGAGGAAGTGTTCCCAGACTGAATCCAACCAACAATTGCCCCGTTTCTCATTGTTCCTCCCCCACTGCAGCTTCTAGAAGCTCTGTTCTGTGTGTCCAGCCCCAACTCCTCCCCACATGCTCACAGGCCCCCACCCCAGTCCTATCATCTTCAGAATCTGCCTCAGTGGACTCTGGGTGCTCCAGGAGTTCCAGGAGAAGGTGGTTTTGAGTCCCACAGGTGGGCCTGGCATGTTGAGTTGGCTGATGTCCTGTTGTGTGGACATGAGCCTAGGGGAACGTGGGTGGCAGCAGCATGAGAGGCCCGGCCTTTCCTCCACACTGCCCTCCCAGGCAACCCTGCATGGCTGCACCTCTGGTCCTCTGGCCCGAGCCTTCTAGAGGCCAGCCCCACCCTGTGTCCACCCCAGTATGACACCCCTGGTCCACAGACAGCTCTGGTAACCAAGAATGGGCAGAAATCCCAATGGGAGAGTCCTTGATCAACACTGACCATCTAACTCTTTTTCAGGGAGCATTGACACACTTTCTGTCTGCTCCCTCCCCAGTGGCATGTCAACTCCATGATGAGAGTGAGGTGGTGTCCACTGCGTGCATTGCACTCACTGTCACAGGGCTGGTGCTCCAGTAAGATCTAATAGAGGAAGGAAGAATGGGAGTCCATCTTGCCAGACTTCCCTAAGCTAAAGAGCTTATACCAACATGCCGTCCAATTCTCTCTTTACCTCATCTGGGTCATATGCATGACTATCCAGAGGAGGACATTGCAGCTGCTCTAATGTCTAAACTTTACCCTGATATTTAGTGTGACTGTGTGACCTGGAGTAAGAGGGCAGGGGTCATTCCCTGCTCTCTTCATTGGATCATGGTCAGTGCCTCCAAAAGTGTCTGCACATAGTGTGGCTTCATGTGTATTCGTTAAAGGTTGGAATGCTATCACCTACTTCTGAGATGTCTTGAGTGGTCCTGAATCCCTCTGCCAGCCCCCAGGGAATCCAGTTTGGGTACACTGAGAAGCTCATAGAGTGAACCTTGAACGTCCTTTACAATGAAGAAAGCAGCTTAACCCAATAAGGGGGTGAGTGAGGGGTAAGGGAAAAGGTTCCCTGACGGGGGAGGACAATGACGGGAACAGGCACAGCCCCTCCAGCAGATCTTCCCATGGGATCAAGACCTGGTAAGCGCTTTCCATGGAAATCGCACTGAGTCCTCAACAACCCTGAGAATTGACCATCTAGGCACCCCGCTGTCAGAGAACAGACTGAGGATTAGAGAGGTGCAGGGACATTCCCAGGACCCAGAGTGTAGGTGGCCATGTCACACTGTGCCTAGAAAGTGGGGCTCATGTTTTGAACATGAGAGCCTGTTGTATGAAGGTGAAAGTCCAGTAGATGCTGGTGAAGGAGGGGTTTTAGTAGGGGTAGGGGTGGCCGCCCAGGACATCAGGCTCCAGGGCGTCCCTCAGGTTATCCATTATGCCTGCCTGTACCACACAGAGTGTGTGTGGGGGGGTCATCCACCTCTATGGACAACTCTCCCTCTTGGGGCCAGACAGTGGGGAGACAGAGTCATTGGGCAAAATGTGATTCACCAGGAGGGTTGGGGGCCAGAGCTCAAACCAAACTCCAAAGTGGCTTACACCAGAGGACAGGAGACCCCCAACGCAACAGTGGTTCTCAGTGCCATCATCAGCAGTTCCACTCTTTGGGACCGAGGTGGGATCTTCAGAGACCTTCTCATGCCTGAGGATTCCTCACCTTCAGGTCTTAGATTTATTAAGGTAAAAAGCACATGTAAACTTCACTATCTGTCCATTTTTAAAAATTTGTTCTAATTAGTTACACATGGGAGCAGAATGCATTTCGATTCACTGTACACAAATGGAGCACAACTTTTCATTTTTTCTGGTTGTACATGATGTAGAGTCGCACCACATGTGCCGCCATATTGTACCTTGGGTAAGGATGTTCATCTCATTCCACCATCTTTCCTTACCCCCATGCCCTCTCGCCTTTCTTCCACTCTTTGCCCAAATGTTCCTCCATTCTCCCCATGCCCCCCAATCCCCTTTTTTGGGTCAGCATCCACTTATCAGAGAGAAAATTCAGCCTTTGGTCTTTTGGGATTGGCTTAATTCACTTAGCATGATAGTCTCCAACTCTATCCATTTACCTGCAAATGTCATAATTCTATTCTCTTTTAATACTGAGTAATATTCCATTGTGTATATGTACCAGTTTCTTTATCCATTCATCTATTGAAGGGTATCTAGGTTGCTTTCACAGTTTAGCAATTGTGAATTGTGCTGCTGTAACACTGAAGTGGCTGTGGCACTGTAATATGCTGTTTTTAAATCTTTAGGGTATAGACCCAGGAGTGGGATAGCTGGGTCAAATGGTGGTTCCATTTCAAGTTTTCTAAGGAATTTCCAAACTGCTTTCCAGATTGGTTGTACCAATTTGCAGTCCCATCAGCAATGTATGAGTGTGCCCTTTTCCCCACAGCCTCACCAACACTTACTGTTGCTTGTATTATTGATATCTGCCATTCTGACTTGTCATGAGGGGGCAAAATTGTGACATATGCAGTCGAGGGGAGAAATAAAGAATGTCCACATGCTTTTGCCCCTTTCAATGCTTTACTCACTCAAATTACTCAATACAGTATCACTCTGTAGACTCTTAATCAAGAAAACAACAATCCTTAATTCTAGGCACTGCAATAGACATAATCAATTCACAGCAAACAATTCTAGATTAATTAATTCACAGCAAATAATTCTATATTAATTCTAAGCACTGCAAAACACACTTAATCATGACAGGCTAATGCCAGACATTCTCTCTGGATGCTAAGTTCAAAAGTCTTAAGCCTTAGGCCTTATGTCCAACAGATGCGCACTCACTCAGACCACAATGATCAGGTCTGGAACCAAGGCAGGCTTTTCCTGATGTGGAGTGGATGACCCCTTGAGGAGAGGGTTGTAGGGAGAAGTTGCAGCTCTCAACAAGGTCCAGACGAGGCGGAGTTTGAGAGCAGTGAGGATCACGCAGAGGCTCAGGAAATGATGACAAGTGATAGGATGTCAGGTCTTCATCAGGCTCTCTAGCTCGAGTGCATCCTTGTTTCGGCTGGCTGAATCCCTATTCATTTGCTTAATTATTTATATTAAATTTTGGGGGCTTTAAACCCCCCTTTTAATCCTTATCAGCTATCACTGGATTTCTTCATGACATCATTTACCCTGGGGTCAGAAACACCTGGTCTGGTCTCCACCCTGATCTTCTCTACTTTCCTCTTATCAGGTGAGGACAGCCTGCCAGGGGCTTCACTCTGTTTATCAGGGTGAGGGGAAGTAACTTGTCTGAGGCCATACTGGAGGGCTCTGTGGGTGTTGCCTGGTGTGACTGCAGGTTTCAAAGTGGAGTTTTAAAAATGGAGTTGCTTAGGCTCAGGCCTAAGGCCATCCTCACATGACTAGAGTGAAATGAAATCTTAAGAGTCATTTTGATTTGCATTTCTCTAACAGCCAGAGATGTTGAATAGTTTTTCATATATTTGTTGATCAATTCTATTTCTTCTTCTGAGAAGTATCTTTTCAGCTCCTTAGCCCATTTATTGATTTTTTTTTTTTTTTTGGTGTTAGGTTTTTTTTTTTTTTTAGTTCTTTATATATCCCACTATCTGTCCATTTTAATGTATACAATTCAGTGGCATCATTGAATTATAAAACCATCACCATCATCTAGTCAAGAACATTCTTGCCACCCCAAATGGAATCCTTGTGCCTATTAAACTGTCATTCCCAGCTGGGTGTATGCCTTTAATCCCAGTGGCTTGGGAGACTGAGGCAGGAGGATTATGAGTTCAAAGCCAGCCTCAAGAACTTAGCAAGGCCCTAAGCAACTGAGAAAAACTCTGTCGCAAAATAAAATATTTAAAAAGGGTAGGGATATGGTGCAGGGGTTAAGCGCCCCTGGGTTCAATCCCTTGTACCAAACAAACCATCAAAAAAAACAAAAAACTAACAACAACAAAAACCTGTCATTCCCATTCCCTATGCCCAGCCTCTGATACTCACTAGTCTTCTTTTTCTCTCTATGGATTTGCCTATTCTCAATATTTCATATAAATGAAATCAGTCAATATATGGTCTTTTTTGTCTGGCTTCTTTTTTCTGAACATAATGTTTTCTGGGTTCATCCATTTTGTAGCATCTGTACAAATGTCTTCCTTATTGAGCTGAATAATATTTCATTGTGTAAATGTTTAGTTCAACCATTCATCAATTTATGGTGATCTGCAGTGTTTCCATCTTTTGGCTATTGTGAAAAGTGTTGCCAGGAAAATTCATGCAAGATTGTTTGAGCAGCTTTTTTATTTGTTTTAAACAAACATGTATTTTATTTATTTATTTAATTGATTTTATTTTTTTAAATATACAACAGCGGGATGCATTACAATTCTTATTACACATATATACCACAATTGTTCATATCTCTGTATATAAAGTAGGTTGACACTCAATTAGTGTCTTCATACACGTACTTTGGATAATGATGTTCATCACATTCTACCATCCTTGCTAATTCCCTGCCTCCTCCCTTCCCCTCCCACCCATCTTCCCTATCTAGAATTCATCTATTCCTCCCATGCTCCCCCTTCTTTTTTATTTTTATTTTATTTTTTAATTAGTTAAACATGACAATGCAATGATCTTGACATCATACATTTGAATCAAATGGGGTATAATTTCTAATTTTTCTGATTGTACAGGTTGCAGAATCACATTGTTCATCCAGTCACCTATATACATACAGCAATACTAGTGTCTATTTTATTCTGCTGTCCTTCCTATCCCCCCTTCCCCTCCCCTCCCCTCCCATAACTTCTCTCTACCCAATCTAATGTGACACATTTCTTTTTTTTTTTCTCCCTCACATCATCATACATTTATTCTGTATAATGATGAGGGTCTCCTTCCATCTTCCGTGCAATTCCCCTTCTCTATCCCTTTCCCTCCCACCTCTCTTCCCTATTGAGTGGTAATCTTCTTCTCATGCTCTTCCTCCCATTTTGAGTCAACACCCCCCCCCCTTTATCAGAGAAGACAGTCAGCATTTGTTTTTTAGGGATTGGCTAACTTAACTTAGCATAATCTGCTCTAATGCCATCCATTTCTCTGCAAATGCCATGATCTTGTTATTTTTTAGTGCTGCCATGCTCCCCCTTCTTACCCCACTATAAGTCAGCCTCCTTATATCAGAGAAAACATTCGGCATTTTTGTTTTGTTTTGTTTTTTTTGTTTTTTTTTTTTTTGATTGGCTAACTTCACTTAGCATTATCTTTTGAACGCCATTCATTTACTTGCAAATGCCATGATTTTATTCTCTTTTATTGCTGAATGAGCAATACACACACACACACAGCGTTTTACAACTCTCCTAGCTAATGTATGAGGGTTCTGATTTCTCCACATCCATGCCAACACTAGTTATCTTATGGTTTTTATTATTTTAAATTACATCCATCTTAGTGGGTGAGAGGTGATATTTCATTGTGATTTTGATGAGTATTTCTATACAAACTTATGATACTGAACATCCTTTCATGTGTTGTTGGCCATTGTATATCTTCTTTGCAAAATGACCACTACAGTCATTTTCCACTTTTAGTTATTTGTCTCGTTTGTTGAGTTATGAGTTTTCAATATCTCTGAATACTAGACCCTGGGAAATATGATTTGCAGTATTTTCACCCGTACTGTAGGTTCTCTAATTTCTTGCACACCGTTCACAGTTTGGTCTTATAACCCTTTCTATATTGGTAAGGTTGGTAGTAATGCTCACTCTTTCTCCTAACAGGCTAGCAAACACCTTGTCAACTTTTGATCCTACTGACAGGAGCTTTAATTCTCTACTTCTTTTACCTCTGCTTTAAATTTTACTACATTCATTCTTCCTCCTGGTTTTGGGTTTAGTTCACTTTCTCTTTTTGAGTTCCTTAATGTGTAAAGTTAAATTGTTGACTTAAGACCGTTCTAAAATAAGGGCTGGAGTTGTGAATACCCCAGCTCTCAATAATTGGTGAAACAGCACGAAGACACGTGGTGTGACTATATGTTGTCTCCAACCAGAGATATGAACCGTAATCATTCTGCTATCATACATGACAAATTGTTAGAGTTAAAAAAAAAAAGAGTGAAAAAATAAAAATAAAAAAAAAAAAACTGGTGGAACAACTAGACAAAATGTCAAAACAGAAATAGAGGACTCGGCACAGACACCGCTGCCGGTGCCCAGAGGTCTCCCAGCCGTGGAAACCTCCGGTTGCCTCCGCGGTAACTGCGCTGAGGAGCCGAGACCTCCTGTCCAATCAGCACCCGGCTGCCTGCTGCTCTCTCTACTCTGATGTCGCATCCTGGATCTTCCCCCCACCCCCCCAGCAACTACTTGCTGCAGCCACAGAAGATACCGCTACCCCAGACCACGTGACTGCGGACGCCCGCTGCTGACCCCAGGAGATGCCTGGTGACGCGGTCCCTACAGCTGCGCCACCGCGGTAGCCGGGCCGTGTGCTGCCGCCACCGCTGCTGGCCAGCTGCCTGCTGCAGGGGAGGCTCCAGGTTTGGTACCCCGTGGCTGCACCCATTTTGAGCAGGGCCTGGGGCATGGGTGCCAGCATGTTTACCACCACAGGAGCCTCAGATGTCTATTTTGTCGATATCCCTGAGGCACAGGTGGTTTCAGAGGTGGATGACACTAGTATGTTATGTGTGTTCCAGACTCCCTCACTGAGGAGCCTGGTGGAGACCCTGGAGACAGCCTTCATCTCTGACACCCTCTCTTCCCTGTCCACCATCTCCAGTTTTTCCATCCAACAGGAGATGGACCTAATGTTGGGAAGGTAAGCCCACCCAGGGTGACAAGGTCACATATAGCTGTGAGTCCTGGAACTGGCCCTCTGCCTCTCTGAGCTTCAGCCTGCTTCTCTGAACTGTGGGGTGCCAAGAACACTGACCTCATAGTAGGAAAGGTCAGACCTCTCATACTGCTGCCCCCTTCCCTCCTGGGTGGTCTCCTCACTCCCTCACTTGCCTCACTACCCACTTGGTAATGTCCACAGCCAGGTCATTGTCACAGGTGCTGACATGGAGGACCAAGGCCACCATGTCCCAGACTTGACAGAAAACCCAGAGCCCGTGGAGGAAGAGGCTGAAGGTGAGGAGGACTGAGGTGGGGTATGAGTATGTAGGAATGGGATGGGGCTTGAGATGCAGAGCTTTCCTTCCAGAAACTGGGGCAGGGCAGGCACAATGAGAAGCGCAGCTGTCACTGTCTGCATGCATTCTGGGGACACTGCCAGGGTTGGGCTTGTGTGTGGAACTGTGTGAAAGGCAGTGGGAAATATTTTGTCCCTTGGAAGGAACATGGACAGTTTCTTGACCTTTATTCCTCTTGCAGCTGCAGGGCCACCTCTGGTGCTTGGGGACACTCCTGCTCAAATTCCACCACCTCCACCACCTGAGAGCGAGCTGGAGCTGGAAAGGCCTGTAATGGCAGATCATGACCAAGAACTCCTGCTGGACCCTCAGGCAGCGCCTCTTACTGAGACCAACCCAGAGCCTCCATTCCTCGCTCCTAGTTTTCTTTTCTTCCTTCTTTTTATTTTATGTTTTTATTTTTTATGTATGCTTTGCTTCTTTTAAAATGAAACATTCTATTTGTTTTTGAAAAGATTCAGTTAATTGGCATTAAGGGCATTCTCTAAACTGTGCACTAGTCACCACTATGTCGTTCCAGAACATTTTCCTGAATTTGGTGGATACCAAACCACTCCCTCCCCCACCCTCCTGCTAGTCCCCGACAACCCTTCAGCTTTCTAGTCCCATGATATGCCTAGTCTGCATTTTTCAAACCAGCACAGTCTCATTTCTCCTGGGGCACATAATGTGGAAAGAGACTATTTAATAAAGTTTCTTTAGAACAGTAAATGCCATACAGGTCTAAGTTTTCTTTCTTTCTTTTTATTTTCTTTTCTTCTTCTTCTTTTATTTTTTTTTTTGTGTGTGTGTATGCTGGGGGTTGAACCCAGGAGTACTTTACCAATGAGCTACATCCATAGTCATTTTCCTTTTTCATTTTGAGACAGGGTCTCCTCAATTACTGAGGCCGACCTCAAACTTGAACCCTTTTGCTCAAGGCAGTGTTATTTGGAAATAGGAAAAAAAAACCTCTATGTTCAAATGCTTGGAGAACAAATAAATCATCTGTGTAACAGCTGCACCAGGCAATACCATCCAGCAGGGAATACAACAATGTCCACCTCCTTGTCATTAGGCAAGTAAATCTCCACACCAGTGCCGAACAAAAGAGTATGCAGAGATGTCATTTATGTGATATCAACAACAAGTCAAACAAATTAATAAAGCACATAGAAACATACATACTCAGACTAGATTGTAAGGATAAGTAAGTTAAGATAAAGGAAAAGGTAAGAAACCCCAGCTCAACTTCCATTACCACCTCCACCACCTGACAGAGCACCAGGGTCAGAAACACCTTCAATAGCAGCTTCAGGCCTGTGGCTCCTAGTGGCCCCACAGCCAGTACCACCCACTGAGGGCCCCATGCACCTGCTCCCACCCCAGAGCTCCCTTTCCCCCTTCTCTTATTTTTTTCTCCTTTTCATTTTATATATATATTTATTTTTTTACAACTAGTTTATTTCATAACTTAAGGTTGTATTTTTTAAAACATTCAGCTTATTGGCTTCAAGTGCATCCCATTGTCCTGTATCTGGTACCCACATCCACTCCCTCCCTCTTTCTCCCGCTAGTCTCCAAGGAACACTCATTACTCTCTCCCTTTGATTTGCTTCTACTGGGTTTTTCACATCAGTGCAGGGTGACTTCTGTTTGGCCACATAATATTGGAAGGGACTGTTTAAGTTTGAATTTTCTTAGAATGGTAGATCCCATATTGGTCTAAAAGGTTTTATTTTTCATTATTTGATTTTTGGTTTGCTCATTTATTTATTATTGGTACTAGGGATTGAACCCAGGGGTGCTTTACCACTGAGCCACATCCTCCGTTTTCTTTTAATTTTGATATGAAGTCTCACCAAGTTGTTGAGGCTCTCCCTAAGTTGGGGAAACTGACCTCCAATTGGCAATTGTCCTGCCTCATCCTCACGAGTCACTGGGATACAAGTATGCACTACCTGCAGCAGGCCTATGTTTATATGTAAAAAGTAAAGCTCCTTAGAAAATACTTTCATTACATTGAAGTTGAAAATGTTTTTCTGTGACTGAAGAGTCAGAAGTCACAAAGGAAATAATGACTTCTGGTGGAAAACCAAAAAGAAGATAGACACTTATAAAGACCAACCATAACCAGCAAAGTGTTCCTTTAAAACCCAGGCTGAAAAAAAAACAAAGCCTAGATGGATAAAATATTAGTTATTAGGTGTCCCCCAAAAGCTCATGTGTTAGTGCAAGAAGGTTTAGAGGTAAACTGATGGGGTTAAGATTGCCTTAATCAGTAAATTAGTCACCTGTTAGGTGTGTGTGTGTGTGTGTGTGTGTGTGTGTGTGTGTGTGTGTATGCTGGGGGTTAAACCTAGGGACACTATGGACTGGTAAGGTGTGAATGGAGGAGGTGGGTCAGTGGGGGCTTGCCTTTGGAGTCTATGTTGTTGCTTGTATTCTTGATAATTGCCATTCTGACTGGAATGAGATAAAATAATTTTGATTTACATTTCTCTAATTGATAGAGATGAAAGATTAACATTTTTTCATATATTTGTCCTCCTCTGAGAAGTGTCTGTTCAGGTCCTTGGCCCATTCACTGATTGGGTTATTTGTTTTTTTCGGTGCTTAGCTTTTTGAGTTCTTTATATACCTAGAGATTAGTGCTCTATCTGATGTGTGAGGGGTAAAGATTTGCTCCCAGCATGTAGGCTCTCTGTTCACCTCACAGATTGTTTCTTTTGCTGAGAAGAAACTTGTTAGTTTGAATCCATCCCATTTATTGATTCTTTTTACCAAAAAAACTCCACCAGAAAACTTCTACAACTAGTAAATGAATTCAGGAAAGTAGCAGGATATAAAATCAACACCCATAAATCAAAGGCATTTCTGTATATCAGTGCCAAATCCTCTGAGAGGGAAATGAGAAAAACTACCCCATTTTCAATATCCTCAAAAAAAATACTTGAGAATCAACTTAACAAAAGAGGTGAAAGATCTATACAATGAAAACTAAAGACCCCTAAAGAAAGAAATCAAAGAAGACCTTAGAAGATGGAAAGATCTACCTTGCTCTTGGATACACAGAATTAATATTGTCAAAATGACCATACTACCAAAAGCCCTTTACAGATTTAATGCAATTCCAATCAAAATCCCAATGACATTCCTCACAATAGAAAAAGCAATCATGAAATTCATCTGGAAAAATAAAAGACCCAGAATAGCTAAAGCAATCCTTAGCAGGAAGAGTGAAGCAGGTGGCATCCCTATACCAGACCTTAAACTATACTATAGTAACAAAACCAGAATGGTATTGACACCAAAACAGACTGGAAGACCAATGGCACAGAATAGAGGACACAGAGACTAACCCACAAAATTACAATTATATTAGACAAAGGTGCCAAAAACATGCATTGGAAAAAAGATAGCCTCTTCAACAAATGGTGCTGGGAAAACTAGAAATCCATATGCAACAAAATGAAATTAAACCCCTATCTTTCACCATACAAAAAACTCAAAGTGGATCAAGAACCTAGGAATAAAACCAGAGACTCTGCATCTAACAGAAGAAAAAGTAGGGAGGCTGGGGTTTGGCTCAGCAGTAGAGCACTCACCTAGTGCGTGTGAGGCCCTGGGTTTGATCCTCAGCACCACATAAATATAAGTAGATAAAATAAAGATATTGTGTCCAACTACAACTAAAAAATAATTTTTAAAAAATAAAGAAGAAAAAGTAGGCCCTAATCTCCATCACGTGGGATTAGGCCCCAACTTCCTTAATAAGACTCCTATAGCACAAGAATTAAAACCAAGAATCTTCCTTTTTTTTCTCTTGATTGCTCTAGGTGATGTTTTGTCAGTTTTGATGATCTTTTCCAAGAAACAACTTTAGATTTTATGGAAATTCTATCTACAGTATTTTTTGTTCTCTCACTTATCCTCATCTTTAATCTGTTATTTCCTTCCTTCATCTAACTTGGGTTTAGATCATAATTATTTTTCTGGGCTGTTAACATGTAAATTAAGGTATGGAAATTAAATTAAGGCAACAGACAGTTGCCTTGAAGACAATACAGAGTTCAACTTAAACCACAATGAAATATCACTGCACAGCTACTAACATAAAAAATAGTCACCACACCGAAAGCTGTAAAGAGGCAGAGAAGCTGGTTCACTCACATGTTGCTGGTAGGAATTTAAAATAGCATAGCCACTGTGGAAAACAGTGTAGTAGCCTTTTTTAAAAACAAATATCATTTGATGTATATGTCTGAGAATTTATGCAGAGCCATGAGGATATTAATATTCACACCTCTCAAAAATACCCTTTTATTCAATCTTTTCTAGCTTTGTTATTTGTAAGAGCCCAAACTGGAATCAACCCAAATGTCCATTTCTAGATGACTGTACACCCAAACTGTGCTACATCCATAACACAGAAAACTATTCAGCGGTAAAGAGGAATAAAAGCAGACATATGCAATGACCTGCATGAATCTAAGGAAAATTGTCCTGAATGAATTAAAACAAACAATCATAAAAGAATACATACTGAAGGGTCTATTTGATCTATGTAAAATTCATAAAATGATAAAATCATAGAAATGGGAGAAATGGAGGGTGGGGGCAGGATAAAAACATGGTGTGGCTTTAAAGGACAAGGTGTGGGCTGTCTGCAGAGATGGAGATGCTCTGCATCCTGACTGTATCAGTGTCATCCTTGGTAATATTGAACTATGATTTTTCAAGCCATTACCTCTGGGCAAAAGTGAGTAAAAGATACACAGTATCTGTTATTTTTATGCTTATAAATTAAAATGTTTATTTAAAAACAGAAACAACCCAGGGACTGTGAGTGTGACTGTGGGAGAGCCCTTGCTTAGCACACATAAGGCCGTGGGTTAATCCCAGCACCCATTGGCCCAACAGTAGAGTATTTGTTTTTAATGGTATCTCCTAAAGTCAGGTGTTTGCAGTTTTGTGCACATGTGTGATATTTTTTGAAAAATAATTAGGGTGTTATGATTATAGGTGATTTTAAGCTTTTATTTCACATTTTAAAAGATCAGTGCAAGCTTCATTAGTTTTATGTAATGCAAACAGCATTTATTCATTGTGATTCTGCAAAAACAAATAAAAGGCTGAAAACCTAACAGCAGAAAGTAGGAATCCCAACTGGAGGAACTGGAAATCTCATACATTATGAAGTGAAAACTTTACAGGTGAGAATGTAAAGTGATTTGACCACTTTGTAAAACAGATTGAAAATGTCTTTACAAGTTGGATATACAGGGAAAGATACCAGGGTAGGGATGTAGCTCAGTGGTGGAGCAATTTACACACACACACACACGCACACACACACACACAGGTCCTGAATTCAATTCTCAGCACTGTTTTTTGTTTTTTTTTAAGTTGGATATAAGCTATCACATAATCTGAACCAAGTGCAGTAAAACTGTAAATCCATAAAGTGACTTTTGGAGGAATGTACATATGAATGTGTTTCTAATAATTCCTGAAGACTTGGAAACAATGCAGATATCCATTAGCAGATGAAGGTCGGAACAAACCATAAGTATCTACACACTGCCATGTGAGGATGAAAGGTTGACACAAGAATACCATAGACAAATCTGAAAATTATTATGTTGAAAGAGGCTAGATACAAAAAAGAGTATATACCTTATAGTAACATCTATTTTTTAAAAAACTGTAGAGAATGCAAACTAATTAAGATAGTGACAGAAAGCAGATGAGTGACTGCTTGGGTTAGAGGGAGTAGGAATAGCAGACAGAAAGTGACTGCAGAGGACCAGTACAGGTCAAGATGATGAATGCATATGTTCACTTTGATGGTCAGCTTTCCATTACTGCAGCAAACTACCTGAGATAATCATCATATAAAGAGGAAAAGTTTATTTTGGCTTACAGGTGTGGAGGTTTCAATCCATAGCTGAGTGGACCCTTTGCTTTTAGGGCTGTGGTGAGGCAGTTTATCCTGACAAGAAGAGTTAGGAGAGCAAACCATTTGCCCCCAAGCCCCAATTCCTAAAGGTCCCACCACCTAATTGTGCCTTAGGTAGGAACCAAGCCTGTAAATGGCCCTTTGGGGAACATTTCAGATTCGAATTATAGCATTCACTGTCCTGATGGTGGTGACGATCTTACAGGTGTGCACACATGTGAATGCTTGCCAAGTCGTAGGCTTTAACTGTGTGCAGTTCTTTGTGTGTCGATCTTCTCATGCAGATGTGTTTACACAGGAATAAATCAAATAAAAACTCTCAAACGAAAAACTTTACAAGAGGAAGAGGGGGAATTGTATAAGATGCTGGCAATCTGGGCCCTCTTCCATGCCCAGGTCCAAGACTGGGAAGAGGGACAAACACTAGTGGGCCCTCAGCAGTTTCAGCTCCCTCCTCAAGTGTGTCATCCTCAATGAAAAGGAGCACAGTGAGACACTGGGCAGGCCCACCTGTCCAGCCAGTCACCGCTAGGCCTTCTGGAAAGCACCTGTCCAGCTCAGCACCGCTGGCTCACCTTCATAAGCATTGCCCAATAAATCTTATGTAAAGATATGAACTTTAGGGGCTGGGGCTGTAGCTCAGTGGTAGAACGCTTGCCTAGCATACGGGAGGCACTGGGTTGGATCCTCAGTGCCACATAAAAATAAACAAATAAAATAAAGGCATTCTGTCCATCTACAACTACAAAATTTTTTAATTATTTAAAGAAGAAGATATATCTCATCCATCTCCAGGTGTCTTCTTGGGTGTCTCAGCAACCTATTCTGCTGCCCTAGCACAACAGGGCCTCCCAAAACTTCAGATCCTTCTTCACCAGAGTGTGTTTTCTGAGGCATTCTGTGAAGTACTATGTGACTGGGGACCTGCGCTTTTATAACGGAGCCTAACATGACTTATCACAGCAAAGGAAAGTGCACTGCGGACCCAGAGGCCAGCTGCGGTACTCCAGGTGGTATTAGTACTGATGACATTTCCACCTCTCTCCCTTATCCGTAAAGGTGGACTGTGTTAGCCTGGGTCCTGGTGATGAAGAACACAGCAGGGGCTGTACGTGGCCACCCATCCTCAAGCTCTCACAGCAAGTGTGGAGTGTGAATATCTGCCTGAATTAGTCAGTTTTCTGTTGCTATAACATAATATGTGAGCACTGTCAATCTCACACACACGAGTCCCTGAATTCAATCACCAGCACTGCCATGCGAGGATGAACGGTATAATCTGTTTAGCTCACAGTTTGGGAGGCTGAGAGCCCAAGATTGGACAGCCCCATCTGTTTAGCCTCTCGTGAAGTCCTCCGGGCAGGCAGCATTGCAGGGGTCGGAGCATATTGCAGACGAGATCATAGGACAAGATAGGAAGCCTCCGGAGCTATATATACATACACACACACACACACACACACATATACATGTGTGTGTATATATATATATATATATATATATATATATATATATATATATATTAGTTGTACATGGACTCACTATCTTTATTTTGTTTATTTATTTATTTTTATGTGGTGCTGAGTATTGAACCTAGGGTCTCACACATGCGAGGCAAGCACTCTACCGCTGAGCCACAACCCCAGCCCAGGCTTGCTCTTTTTATAAGAACCTGTTCTCTGGAAACTAAGGAGTCTCCCACAATACCTTCATTAATCTGTGCCCCCAATAACCTAACCACCTTCTACAAGGTGCCAACTCTTAAAGATCCCAGCACATCTCAATGATCACCATGCTGTGGGCCAAGATTCCAGCACAGAAACTTTTGGTGAGGACTGGCAGAGGAATGAAGCTGCCTCACCAGTCTACTAAAAGACTGTGGCACTGATAAGCCAATTTACTCCAACAGTTTTGTTTCCAAGTTTTCTTTGAAAAAAACAGGAAAAAAAAAAAAGAAACTACAAAAATGTTTTCTTTTTCAGATCGCAGCAGAACGGTGTGGAGAAACACTCTTGGGAGCTCCGTTTTTCTTGAGTTCCATGTCCCATCTCCAGCGCTGACCAGGTTCCTGGGAGCAATAATGACACATAGAACTGTAGTCAGGCCCAGAACCAGGGGTACAGGGCAGGAAGAGGTCTTGGGGTGACCTGGGGCTCCCAGCCTGCTGCCAGTTTCCCTCATGCAGCCTCAGGCAGGCAGAGGAGGGGCTTCTGCCCAAACCAGCTGCAGCCCCTCACGCCCTGAACCCGGGGCAGGAGATAAAGACAAGGCACCCACAGGGAGGACAGGACAGGAGCCTGTGGGCAGAGAAGTCTGCTCTCCTACAGGCACTGCAGACGCAGGTCACTGCTGTGGTGACAGCGGGGAAATTGCACAGGCACCTTGACTCCTTCAAGCCCACCAACTAGGGATCCTGGGAATCCAGTAAACCTGCCCTTTGTTGGTCCACGGGCAAAAAACTGGGATCACTACATATGAACCTGTACTCTCCAACATGGCACATTATTTGGATGGAGGACTTCTTATAATACACCATCTTTACTACCCTGAAATTCATTTCCAAATAAAGAATGGTCACCTGGTCAGTAGATGCCCTCCCCCCCAAAAAAACCCCATAAATTTCACATAAACATAGTACCAAGGAGCTAATAAAATCTATGAAATGTTAGAACAATGTTTGGAATCACTCAAGCCTGCTTTCTCTCAAAACTCAAATATGGTCAGGGTTGGGAGTTCAAGTGTGAACTCAGCAGGGGAAGAGGCAGGGAGGAACTGGACCAGACCCTGCCCTGCAAGCTGGTGGAGGAGATGCAAACACCTCTGCACACAGGGAGGTGAGGATTGTAGAAATCAGCACAGGCATCATAGGACAGCAGAAAGGGACCTAATTTGGACTGAGAGAGGGAAAAATACAAGGAAAATTTCACTGAGGAAAGACGACAAACTGAGTCTGGAAGGAGGATTGGAAATATGTCCACCCTACAAGGAGAAGATGAGGACACACAGAGGGGAGATGGTTAATTTTAGTGTCTGTGTGGCTGGATGAAGGAATACCTAGAGAAGTGAGAAAGCATATCTGTGGGTGTGTGTCTCCACGCTTCCAGAGGAGATGGCCTGTGAGTCAAAGTGGAAGAGGTGGGGAAGTCCACCCTCCATGTGGGTGGGCACCTGGCAATTGACTGGGGAAGTTCCACCCTCCACGTGGAACCATGCAATTGACTGGGGGCCCAGACAGAGCAGAAACAGAGAAAAAGGTTTTTGTCTCTCTGCTGGAGCTGAACACTCTCCTCCTGCAGCCTTGGACATCAGAACTCTCTGGCTTTGGGATCCCAGGACTTACACCAGCAGAACCGCAGGCTCTCAGGCCTTCACCTCAGACTGAGAATTACATCACTATCTTCCCTGTTTTAAGACCTTTATAGTTGGACTGAGCCACACTACCAGCATCCCACAGTCTCCAGCCTGAAGACAGCTTGTTGCAGGACACTGTGCCTCCAAAAATCACCTGAGCCAATTCCACCAAAAAAATCTCTCTCTCTCTCTTTTTCCCCCCTCTATCTATCAATCTAACTATCTATTCATCCATCCATACCATGAGTTCTGTCTCTGATTTATTACAAAAAGAAATAGCCTCAGGGTGAGGATGTGGCTCAGTGGGTTAAGCACCCTCTGATACCAAAAAAGAAGAAGGAGAAGGAGAAGGAGAAGGAGAAGGAGAAGGAGAAGGAGAAGGAGAAGGAGAAGGAGAAGGAGAAGGAGAAGGAGAAGGAGAAGAAGAAGAAGAAGAAGAAGAAGAAGAAGAAGAAGAAGAAGAAGAAGAAGAAGAAGAACCTGAGACAAGCTTAGAAGACTCTGGATGCTCACATGACAAACAAATGAAGTTACTAATCAAGGGCCCCAGTATGCCATGAAAAGGTCATTTTTTTATATTTTTATTGTAGATGGACACAATAAATTTAATTTATTTATGTATTTTACAGTTTTAGTTATAGATGGACACAGTACATTTAGTTTATTTATTTATTATATGTGGTGCTGAGGATCAAACCCAGGGCTTCACACAGGCTAGGAAATCACTCTACCACTGAGCCATAACCCCAGACATTGTTAACTTAACCACCATATTTCAGGCAGCAGGCAGGGGCACCTCAATGACTGATGCTAATTACAACATACAGTGGAGACTCACCTCGCTGCTTTACATTCTCAGAATAAAGAACTCAGCTGTAGATGAGCCAGGACCTCAGGGGGAAAAGCAATATGGTCAACTGCTGAGAAAGAAAGGAAAGACAGTAGCCACCCTGTTTATAAATTACCTCCACAGGCTGTAATCCCAGATGCACAGGAGGATCACAAGTTCAAAGTCAGCCTCAGCAACTTGGAAATTTCTGTCTCAAAATAAAATACAAAAAGGGCTGGGGATGTGGTTCAGTGTTAAACACCCCAGGGTTAAAACCCCAGTACCCAAATAAATAAATAAATAAATAACTTCTACAGGTACAGAAACATGGGCATTCGTGGTCATGGAAGTGATTTAAAATACCTCATTTCATTTCAGCACTACAGAAACCAGCCAAAAATCCTTTCATGAAAAAGCAAGAAAATGAAAGCATATTAGGGCAGTTCCATCTACCCAGGCACCCCAGAGTTGGGACGGTTACGTTTCCCTGGGATCCTTGCACAGAAACCCCATTTTTACAAATCTTTTCACCCCACCCCAACCCTTACCAAATTCTGCAGCCCTTGTCTCTCAGCTTGTGCCAAAATTAATCCCCTTTGCTTTAGGTGAGGTCACAGGGTGCTTCACATGCTCTGGGATTTCCTCAAAGGGCAATAGAGGGCCAAGCATCTGTGTGAATGTCACACACTCATGTTGAGGCCTGTTGGAATAACTTTCAGTTTACACCTAGCAGCTAGCAGCTATGAGCGGTTCAGAGTGCTTGAAGAATCTACACTCATTCAGGCCTGATAGGAACGCCTGCAGGATGGGATGCTCTGCTGTAGGGAGCCATTAGTGAAACCACATCCTTAGCACTTGTGGTTAGCATTGCCAAGCTGCCAGGCCAGGAAATTGAAAGCCAGGTGCTTCAGACATGGAACTCCTAACTTAGAAACCCCCTCCCCTAGGGACAAAGACCCTTCCTGATGATAGCAATATTTAGAGCATCCTCATAGTGTGGTTACATTAGGCATAAGATGATTGGCTTATGGATACTATCTTGCTTGTGTATGATTGAGGGGCATGCCCCACTTGTACCCTATAACAATTGTATGCATTCCAAAAATAAACTGAGCTACTGGACGATGACCTGAGGTGGGCCTCCAGCCAGTTCCTCACTAGCTCCCGGAGTCTGTGTGTTGATTCTGCATCTCTACCCCCTGTGACAAGGTAGCTGAGCAACTAATTGACCACATCAGTGACCAGAACCATAGCAATTTGGCACTGCAATGTGTTTGCTCGCACCCTTGAACCTTGGGACTGGCCATCCCATTGATTTCAGGTAGGATTTTGGGTAGTAGACCCCGTTTGTGTTCTGTGTGCTGTCGGTTCCTTGAAGGTGAGCAAGGAACCCCCTCCTCTACCCCCTTTCCTTGTCCTTGTCATACCATTAGTACCCCGAGTTGAGGCACACACCATCATAAGGTTTGGCATCACCTTATGACCTCCTCTTTCCCCCTGGTTCACCCGGTGAATTCACATAAGGGACTGACCAGAATTTGGAACCTTGGTTTTCTCTGTTAAAGGGAACCCCATTCTGGAGACACCGTTTGGGCACATGGCCTTGATCTAACAAGTCAAGGAAGTCCCCCACTAAGCACAAGACATTGGACCCTAAACACATCTTTTGTTTGTCTTAGGGCCCTCCATGTCAACCTCTTGGGCCCCTATATTAGGCATCTTGTAAGTCAAAGACATTGCTTTAAGAACTCTTAAAAAAAATATGAGGAATTGTTCAGAAAAATGATTCAAGGCCCCCATGAATGGTTTCCTGACTTCTTAGTAATCCAGGCACTTGGGAAGCTCATTCAACCTGGCCCTACTCAAGGCTCATTAGTTAAACAATTGGCATGGGAAGGAGCCACTGCAGGAGCTAAGGCTGCAATGCCCCAGAATGCAGGGAATCCCTTTTGAAATGGATCTCTGCTACAAAGGAAATAGCCCCCTCTTCAGGGCTCATTCAGGCATTAACAGCTGCCTTTAACAAACTATCAGTTAACAAAGATCTGATCTCATTTGCTAGGGCTGTAATCAGCCAGGCCACATTGAGCATTACTGTCCTAAGAATGGCAGCCTCCCTGGCCCCAAGACACCCTGTCCTAGATGCAAAAAAAATGTCATCTCCCATCTACTTAAATGTTTTAAAATTATGGATGTTTCCATGTCTGTAAAAATTGACAAAGGGCCAACCTATACTAACAAGACATTTCAAGCAATTTGCAATGGTTGGCATATACATTACTTAGCTGGAATTCCTTATAGCCCTTAGACTCAAGGCATTATAGAAAGAACACACAAGAAACTATACCAACTCCCCTCATGATGCCTTGAAAAGAATCTTATCTGATTTAAATTTTCTTTCAATTTCAAAATTTTCTATGAAAATAGCAGCATAAACATTGGGCCCCCCTCTCAGGGTCTTCCCATCTACCTATGGTCCCATGAAAGGATCCCATAACAAAAGCATGGGATGGTCTGGGGCTCCTCTTAACCATGGATGGAGGGTTTACATATGTTAACAGGAGCCTCACCCCATTTGGATACCAGCAAGAAATGTCAGACCAGCCACCGACAGCCAGCCTCAGAAACCAAGCCAAAAGGAGAAGAAGAGATCATCACGACCTCCCCACCGAGGGCTCACAAGATAACCTGGGGTGATATCAAAGCCCTATCAGATCAAGCTCAGGCCATATCACCTGCTGGAAACCAGAGCCCTGGTACTCTCTTCTTGCTTATGTGTGCAATTGTAACCTGCAACTCACAGGTAAGTGCACAACAGGTAAGTATGGAGTATGAAAGGCCTCTGCCTAACGGCCTGATAACTCAAGGCCCTATGCTGGCCTGTCCAAGCAAAATGGACACACTTCAAAGTATGTCCCATGAGGGAAAAATTGCTTTGCACATAGCTATCATTCATGAATGGCTGTCTGGGGGACAGTCCTCCTCTAGTGGAGAGCCTCTAGCACCATCTAGTGGCAAAAACCCTTCAGTAAGCAAAATACTCATGCCACTGCAATTAAAAAACCTTGAGAGCAATTAATCATGATCAATTAATCATGATCAGGATGTTGTACAACTTCTCTCTCAAATCTTGCAGAATGAATCCCAAGGACAAAATTCAGGAGGACAACAGGAGCCCCCCGGATCAATATCATCATAAGTCTCGTGGTCCTTACAGCCACAACTGCTGGTCTTGCTGCTCCCCTGCACCCGACCAGAAGGACCACACCCAACCGATTGGAAACAACTTATGCTGTTGCTGGGATTTTAATTGGACTTTCCCCTTCCTTTGCATCAATGCAGAAAAGGATCCCCTTTATGCTATTGTGCATCATTCTGTCATTCAGCCCTTAAGTACATGCTTGGTGGCTGGGGGCTCCATCTCCTGGGATTCTTTTACCTGTTGGTTTGGATGTTACTCTATTGCCTTTCTTGTTTGCTACTAATATTTCCACACGATGCCTAGTTACATATGACCCAATAGCAAGGCACCCTTGGAATATGTCACTCTCGTTTGATCATTCATGGGCCTTTACTATATTAAGGGATGTGTCTAGGGCACAGAAGTTGTATCAGTCTACAATTTGCCTTCACAATGATATTCTTTGGGAGCCAGGAATAGGAGGCATTATAGGTTTTTGGCCACTCTCCTTAGAAGGAGAAGCAAAAGTAGTCTCTGTCAGTGATCTGCCTAGTGGCATGACCATGACCCCTCATGCTAAAGACTCACATTATTGGCCCCAATCCTTTCTGCACAGATGTCCCTGGAGAAAATTTAAGGACATTAATGAAGATATACCTCTAAGAGCTATACCTTGGAGAGATTGTCTCTCCCTTTCCAGACCGTATTTCATTTCAGATGTGCTTATTAGTTGATCCAGACCCCATACAAAAGGTGGATGGAGAATGGTATTTTTAATGGAAACAAATACATTAATATTTAAATATCATACAGATTGGATAACAAATCTCAAAATACAAAAGAAAGATAGTCAGGAAACTTTTTGCAATTAGGCAAACAATTGTTATGTGGCTCTTACAAATGTACAGGTATCAGTCCTATTGTCACCATGGATGCCATTTGGTTTAATGGCTCACCAAAAAAAAAAAGTGAAATTATTCTGAATCCTGGCTGTCTATGGAAATATCAGAGAAGACCAGGACTACCCATATTCAGATTTTTATGTGGAAATGATATAAATTTCTGTCTTGCTTAAGCCACTTCTATTAATTTCCTTTGGCTGCTATAACAAATTACAGTCATCCCTCTGTATCCACAGTTTCCACACCCACCATTTCAACCAACCCTGTATCAAAAATATTTTGGAAAAAAGTTACATTGTTGCTGATGTGTACTATATAGTCGTCCTTTGATGGTGGCATCTGCACTAAATATGTATAGACCTTTTTCTTGTCATTATTCCTTACATAAAAGAGTAAAAGAAATATTTATACATCATTTGTACTGTATATAGACCTTCTTCTTTTCATTATTCCTTACATAATACAGTATAAGGAATATTTGTACATCATTTATACTGTATTAGGTATTGTAAGTATTCTAAAGATAGTTTAAAGTATACTGGACAATGTGTGTAAAAAAAACACAAACTTGGACTTTGGTATACATGGGGCAAAACCCATCCCTTGTGGATACCAAGGGATGACTCAACTAAAAATCACTGAATTATATGCTTTCAAACTATGATGTATGAATTATATCTCAATTTTTAAAATAACAAAAACTGTCATCCCAAATGCAGCAACCAAGAAGTACTCAGGTGCAAGTAGCCAGAAAATAAAACACCAAACAACAGAGTGCCTTTAACAAAATCTGCCATAATAATAAAATTAACATGAACCAATATTTACTGAGCATTTTCTGTGTTCTAAGGAATTTTTAAATAGGGGAGACCTCAGGGAGATGGTTTGTTTTTAACACAGATTTGACAAACATGAGACCCTGGGATATTGGGGGGAAGAATACTCCCAGAAGAGGGTGCAGGGGTATAAGGGACAGAGTGCTTGTTGTATTTAAGGCATATGGGAGACATAGAGGAACATGAGGCACACAGGGAGCAGTCCTCTCCTCTTTGCTGGGACTGTCACCAGACCTACTGCCAAAGTGTCCCCATCATTTTCATTATCTGAGCATATTTCCTAGAACAATGACTTGAGGATCAAGTTGTAGTGTTCATTCTGATTCTGAAGATCCAGCGCAGGCCCTGAGCATGTGAATTTCTAACAGTCTCCCAGGTGATGCTGATGCTGCCAGTTCTAACACCACGCTTCCTGCACAAGGTGGATCTGGTTACCTACTGCTATGTAACAAGCCTTTCCAAACTTGGAGGCAGGGGCTGGGTGTGTAGCTCAGTGACACACTTTCCTAGCAGTCATTAGGCCCTGGGTCCAGTCCCCTGCACCAGATTGGGAGTGGACATGCCAATTTAAAGGCATAAGCCATGACTTAGTGTCATAGTGCTGTGAGTTGACTGAACTCAGTTGGGTGGCTCTCCTGTGGGGCCTCCAGTGCAATTGCCATCAGATGCTGGCTGTGGCTACCTGACTTGGCTTACCTTGGCACTCCTGGCCTGGGATGGCTGAAACTACTGGAGATGGTCAAGCCTAGATCTATGTCCATGCAGCCTTTCCAGGTGACCAGCTTGGGCTTCCTCAGGGTGGCCTGACACCTGACATTGGTAGTTATCTTTTTTTCAGAATGAGCTTTGTAAAAGATAGTGAAAACTGCAAGGTGTTTAATGCTGAGCCCAGAAATGGGCACGTTATCACTTCCTTGGTTTTCTAAGGTGCCCACCAAGATTTAAGGAAATATAGCATAACTACTAGATGGGAGCAATTTCAAAAAAAAATTTGAGGCCATATTTAATCTTCAAAAAAGATTTTAGTAGATTTTTCTCAGGAAAGGCTCACAGGGACACCACTGCATTCTTGAGCTTTACATACTTGGGTCCTTGCCATCTGGTTTCCTTGTAGATCTAGTGTGTGGGAGACGGTATGCTACCCTAATTGCATTTTCTGGGATGGATGGATGAATGGATGGGTAGATGGGTTTTATGTTTGTTTGTTTGTTTAAGGAGTCTCATTATGTTAACCAGGCTGGTCTCAAACTGCTGGGCTCAAGCAATGCTCCCACTTCAACCTCTTGAGTAGCTGGGACTACAGATATACACCACCTTGCCTGGCTCTCTCCATGTTTTTGTGGGATATCATGTTTTTCAGGGATATTCAAGTGCAGCACAACCACTGCCACAATCATCCAGGACTCCTTACCTCGGGGTTTAATTTGGATCTATAGTTTTTTGCTTTTTGTTTTAATTCCTGAAATGATACAAATAATCACAGTTTGCAAGCCCCTGGGCTCATAGAAACTGAAGGAATGGTCTGCCACTTAGCTGTCATGTGCCTTTTGGCCCTGTGACTTCAAGAGCTTTGAACTTTCTGATGTTCTTCATCTGCAAATCAAAATACTCACTATGAAGAGATGCACTAAGGAATAGCAGACAAAGACATCTGGCACATACTAGATGAGTAGGCATGAAAAAAATAAAAATAAATCAGTTGCTGGAAGACAGAAAAGAAAACCAATATTAGACTTATAGATGGGATGGTTAGTCAGGTCATTTCTTCTAGAGCAATTGATATTATTTAACAAAAGTTGTATCACTGTTCCTTTTCTTTGTCCTAGAATTTCCCCATCTGAGAATAAATTCCAAGGAAATTATTTCCAAGGGGAAAAGATGCAATTTTTCTGCAGCTGTTTTGAATAGTGCTATTCATGAGGGAGGTGACTGGAAGTAAAACAAGGAGCTCAACAAAAATCAGAGGAAGAGATGGAGACAGTGGCAAAAATGGAGGTGTACAGGACTCAAAGAGTCAGTTTCTTCACTGAAACAGCCACTAAGCTGGCAAAACCAGACAGAATCAACTCTTTTCTCCTTTTCAATGCTGGGGATTGAACCCAGGGCCTCAGTGCATGCTAGGCAAGTGCTCTAATCCTAAGCCACATCCCCAGCCTCAGAGTCAACTATTTTTGGAACTCTGGAATCTAATCAAGAGTTTCCAGCAACCAGGGAAGTGCATAGTGATGAACAACTTCCAAATCTCAGTTAAGAAAGCCTTTTGGTGTTTTTCCTCCCCACCTGCCACCCCTCCATTCCCCAGTATGATGGTGACTGCAGGGATGACAGCCCAGTGTTCCTGGTGTGACTTGCCAGTGCCAAGGGTCAGTATAAACTTTGTTCTTGCACAAGCTGGGGATGTGGCTTAGTGGTAAAGCACTTGCCTAGCATGTTTGAAGCCCTGAGTTCTATCTCCAGCAATGCAAAAACTATGTGCTTGTGTGGGGTTGAACACATCCACTGTTTTTGCATTTTGAATAATCCGGCAGCCCCCTGAGGTCCCTGTGCAGGGCTTGTCTTTGATTTGCTCCCCTTGGGTTCCTTTAGCTTACTAGTCAGCATCTGTTGAGAGCATCTAAGACAGCACTTGTGCAGCATCTGAGGCAAGAACAGCAGCCAGGAAAAGCAATAGACAAAGAAGCTGCAGACAGACTGAAGAGCCTGGGAAGGAAGAGACAGAGGAGACAAATATTGGGGGCAATTTCTCCACCACACACACCAGGGGATATAGAGTAAAACCAGCTTGCCCAGGGCCAGATGAACACTCCAAAAGGAACTGGGAGAATCTTAGGCTTGCAACTCCAACCCATCCTCAGGCTCCACACAAGCAGGAGATGAAGACTAACCCAGAAGTTTAGGCAAATAACTAAATCAGGAATGAAAATAATGACCATTGATCACCAATCCATAAATAAATAGGAGAATATTATGCACAGCTGCATGCCAACAAACCAGACAAACTAGATCAAATGGGAAAATCCTTGAAACACATTAACAAAACAGACTCAAGAAGAAGAAGAAAATCTGAACACACCTATAAAAATGAAAGAGATGAAGTCCAAAATCAAAAACCTCCCAAAAAAGAAAAGTCTAGAACCAGAGGGCTTCACAGGAGAATTGTACCCAATATTTAAGCTTTTCAAACTCTTCCAAAAAAAAAAAAAAAGAGAGGGATAGCAGAGGAGAATATACTTCCTAACTAATTTTATAAAATCATTGTCAATGTGACACCAAAGCCAATCAGAGACATGAAAAGGAGAGAAAACTACAGGTCAACAGTCCTTATGAATATAAATGTAAAAGTCCTGGGGAAATTCCTAGCAAATTAAACCCTACATCACATTAAAGGATTATACACCAGGACAAGAGGAATTTACCCCAGGAATTCAAGGGTGATCCAACATAAGTAAATCAGTGTAATGCATGGCATTAGTAGAACAGAGTGGGGAAAATGTCTCAATTAGCAAAGAGAAAGCTTTTGACAAAATTAGGATTAAAAAAAAACAGGATGAATATATATATAAAATATTACTAGGAATGGAAGGGAATTTCTTCAATATGATAAAGATTATTTAAGAAAAACCCACAGCTACTCAAATGTTAAAGACCAAAAGTTTCCCTCTTAAGATCAGGACAAGACCCAAACATCCACTTTCATCACTGTTATTCAATGTCATACTAGGGAGAGCATTTAAATAACTAAAGTAAATAAGAAGCATCAAATTGGAAAAGAAGTAAATCTATCTCTGTTTGCAGATGGTATATCACATATAGAAAATCTCAAAGAGCCCACCAATAATTACTGCAGCTAATAAACAAAATCATGAACGTTGCCAGGCACAAAACTAACTAAAAAAAATCAATTGTAATTGTATTATAGAAAATAATTCTATTTATAACTGTATCCAGAAGAATAATATTCCTTCTCCTAAAATTCCTAGGAATATAATAATAATATAAGAAGTCAGCATTCTTTAGATGTCCTATCAGGGGTGTGTGAAGGTCACAGGTGGAAAGGGAAGATCTTTAATATTTTCCTAAGCCCTTGAACCCCAGGCTGGCACAACCAAGAACACAGGACTGACTCTCTTTCTCCCATCCCCCACTTCCCAGTCAGAGGGCTGTCTTCTCAGGAAAGGAGAAATTCTGAATTTCTCACCATGTCTTCAACTACCAGTTTCTGTAGCTGAGTGCAGTAGGTAGGGCCTCCTTTCCTCCACCCAGTCCCCACTGGTGAGAGCAAGGCTCTACCTTAGGCACAGCACCACTGAGAGTACTGGGCCTGACTGACCTTGCCTTGGCTTCTGGAGCTGTGCTTCCATGCTGGCAGAGGTGAGGAGAGAGACCCAGGGCTGTGTTCCCCTCCACCTGTAATGCCAGATTCGTGGGACCCCAATAGACCTCCAGGAGCCAATCGGATGCAATCACACAAGAGACTTTATTGCAAGCTTTGAGCCTGAACTCAAAACCGTTCCCAATGCAGTGGTCCCAGGGAGTGAGTCCTGACCCTTAGTTCAGTGAGGATTTATAGGTTTTTGGGGGGGCTAATCTATGCATCACAACATCACACAGCAAATCATTTCATACCTCGAGAAAATCAAACAACAACTCTTAACATTAGCACATTTACTGGTGGGAAAAAGTTGGATAAGGGTGATTGGTTAGTTCAAGAGGTGGATACATTTGAACTGATTGGCTTAAGCCGTGAGGGGGTGTAAGCACTAAACTACAGGGTTTCCTAAAATATTATCAATCCCGGAAACTACTGGGAGGGTCACCTGGCATTTCAGGTATTTTACCTGTCTCACACTGATTGGTGGTTGCTAGGGGATTGCTATGGGTCCTCACATAGCCTAACTGAGTCAGGGACACCTGACTTCACAGATCTCTTCTGTTATTTACAGAGAAACAACTCAGCAGGGTGGGTATGTGCCTAGGAGTGCTCTGTGGGTTTTTCCAAGGACAAGGGTCACACCCCCTCCCTCTGGACAGGCCTTGAGGTAGAAGCTGGTTTCTCAAAAATGGAGTCACATCAGTTTCTCATTCCCCTCTTTGTCTGGAAACTTGGGGACCAATCATGGTTCCCTCAGTTGGAGGGTCTATTTGGACAGGCCCTATATCTTGGTAGGATTCTACTTCTGGGTCTAGGGTTTGATAGTGGGTATGCGGAACCATCATCTGAAATGTGTTTACTCTGTCCTTGATGAAAGCCACTAGTGGTCCTACTAAGGTTGACACTAGGGTAATTTTAGAGTAAAGAGTAACCCTCAGGGGACAGTCTTCAACTTCCCAGACTCACTCAAAATTGGCCTCCTAGATACGACCTGACTCGATTTACCTATCTATACTGACTGCATGTCTAATTCTAGCTTCAATAATATTTTAGGAAACCATGTAGTTTAGCATATACACCCCTCACAGCTTAAACCAATCAGTTCAAATGTACCCCCCCTCTTGTACTAACCAATCACCCCTACCCAAATTGTTCCCACCAGTGAATGGGCTAATCAATGTAAAGAGTTGTTTGATTTTCCCACGGTGTGCAATGATTTGCTGTGTGATGTTGTGATGCATAGAGTATCCCCAAAAAACTTATAAGTCCTCACTGAACTAAGGGTTGGGACTCACTCCCTGGGACCACTGCGTCAGAAACAGTTGTGAGTCCAGGCTTGAGCTTGCAATAAAGACTCTCATGTGATTGCATTGGATTTCACTCCTGGAGGTCTGTTGGGGTCCCATGAATCTGGCATTACATCACTCAGTCAGAAACATCCATTGTCTCTGCCCCCAGGACAGCTGGGAGTCAGAGATTTTGCCCATGGAAAGAGGCAAGCTATAGAAGACAGAGGTCCAAATCTTTCTCCAAAGGATCTACCTTCATTTGCAAGAGGTTCAAATATAAATAATGTCAAAAACAGTGAAGGTTGTGGTGAAAGTCAGTTGGGAAGAGATTGACAGATTTGTTGGAGATATCGATACATTGTAGGACTGCTAAGTAGCTGGAAGAGACATCTAAGAAGATCACTCCTGGGCAGAACAAACCTCAAGTGCTTACCATAAGAGTTAGCCCTTTAAATTTGATTGGACCAGCTTGTGGAACAATTTATGCCACAGTCCATTGTTGAAAACAACAGAGCAATCAGCCAGCAATTGGTTGAGCTCCATTTCTATAAGTGCTCAGGGAAAGAGAGCCAGAGAGCAATCTTCCAAAACCACTCCCAAGGCAACTATAGACGCAAGGAAGTCTCCCACCACCATCCCAAGAATCAGCATCAGTGGCTTCATACTACAAGGGGGTGATGGGGAATAGACTTCCCTAAAATAATCCATCCATTCACTAAATAAGTAAAAAAAAAAAAAAAATGGCCAACAATAGTAAGCCCTGCAAGAGGATAGGTGACCAGTACCTAGGGTTACTACAATATATTACACACAATGTCTACTTTCCAAAACAAAACAAAACAAAAAACCCACACCCAAATTCCAAGCCATACAAAGAAGCAGGAAAGAATAATCCAAACACTAAAGACAACTGGGCAACAGAAATTGTCTCAGAGGACCAGATGTCAAATTTCATAGGTGAGAATTTCAAAGGTTTTATAAATATGTTTAAGGCTAGGGTTGTGGCTCAGTGGTAGAGCACTCACCTAGCATGTACAAGGCCCTGGGTTCGATTCTCAGCACTGCATATATAAATAATTTTTTTTAAAAAAGTCTATCAACAACTAAGAAATAAAAATAAATAAATAAATGTTTCAAGAACTAAACAAAACCATGATTAAAGGTGTAAAGGAAAGCGTAGAATCAATGGTTCATCACATAAAGACAATTAATAAAGAGTGAAGTTGAAGTTCTATCAAGAAGCCATATTTATATTAAAGACCCACTGCCTGATCTCAGTTGGGTAGAACATCCTGATGGTGGAAACATGGAAGCTGTAGGTCTAGAGTCAAAGTTATCTTTAAGTATCTTAGGCTCTTTAGAAAAAATTCTACCTACTTTTGTAAACAACTCATAATGTATTGTTAAGCTGAACAGATCTCTACCTTCCACCAACCCTAAAGCTAAGGATGCTATAGCATCTGAAACCTATAAATTTTCCCACTTTACTGTAGCCCACCTAGGTAATACTCACACCAATATATTTGTTGGATGTATTGATTTCTTTCTTTGTTTGGTGCTTTAAAAGTTCATGTGAGGTCTAGGGGTGTAGCTCAGTGGTAGAGTACTTGCCTGGCATGTGCAAAGTCCTGGGTCTGATCCCCAGCACTGAAAAAATAGTTCATGTAACTTCTTCCACTTTAGAATAGCTTATTCAAAGTAACTTAAATCTGTGTTGCCAGATCTCAGCCAATCACATTTGACTCACAGTAAACTATTTCTTATTTTCTTTAAATCATAGTTGTTGTTTTACATCAAATAAAGGTAATTTATCAAAGAGAGATAAATCATTAGAAAGAACCAAGTTGAAATTCTGGAATTAAAAAGTATAATAGCTGAGATAAAAAACTCACTAATGGGATTCAATAGTACAATTGAGCTGGGTGCAGTGGCACACACTTGGAATCCCAGATGCTTGGGAATCTGAGGCAGGAGGATCATGAGTTCAAAGCCAGAAAATATTCCGAAATCCAAGAAAAAAATCAGAAGTCCAAAACACTTCTGGTCCCAATCATTTCTGATAAGGGATTCTCAAAGTGTAAATGCTTAATTAGTAACTGTGATAAGTTCAAGGAAGAAATAGTTTTATTTGGTGAGGGGTGGGTTTAAAGAAGGCTTGGCAGAGATAGTTGGCTGAGATATAAAGTTGAAGTCAGAGTTAATGGAAAACGCAGGACAAGCATTGGAGTCAACAAAGAAAGAACTTCAAAGAGACTCTATAAATGTCAGAAACCCAATCTACACTGCTTTCAGAGGAGGCAAGGGAGGGATTTGGTGGATTCCATCACTAAATAGTCCAGGGACTGACTGACTTCAGGATTCAGCTGAAACTCATTGGTCCTGGTCTATATCCCTGCTTTCCTTTAGTATTCTTTGGGTAGTTTCCTCTGGGCAGAACAGCAACAATGGTGGCAACAGCAGCAAAATCAACAGGAGAGAGAGAGAACATAGTGAGTGCAGAAGGAAGACCTTCTCTGATTGGCCAGTTCTGACCACAGGTCAACACACGAAGGGTGGAGTAAACACCACCTGTTGCAGATGGTAGGACTGTGTAGAAAATTCTGTCAGAGCACAGAAAAGAAGAAAGCCCTACAAAGGTTCTCTGAAAGCGAATCAGTTTTGTCATGAAGATATATCAGTGGGCTCACAGACCTTGCAAAGAGGCATGTCTCAGTAAAGACAGACAAAGGAAACATCTCAAACAACTACATTCCATGAATTGTCACAGAATTTATAATCCATAATTTGAGATGCTTGTATCCTTTGTCTGTAAAATAAGATGTTGGATTATAAAGACCAACTACCTCCAGTTCCCCGTGCAACCTCCAATGAATGATTTCATTCCGCACTGTTGTGAAAAATTCAAAGCAGAATTGGAGAGGTAGTGTGGTGTGGGGATTAGCTACATGCAGAAGTTCTACAGGGCCTCCCGAGTTAAAATTCGTCCATTACTTTGTTATTGGAAAAGTAAATAATGTCAGTGTCTCAGTTACCAGAACGATTAAAATCAAAAATAATAATACCTACTTCATACTCTTGTAAGGATTGAATAAATTGCTGCCAATATATGCAAAATCTTTAAAGAGGACCTGGTCAGACACTTGATAAGTGCTCTGTATATATTTCTTATGATTCTTTTATATAAAAATGATAAAGAATAAACATACTTAAGTTACAAAGAATTGAAGCAATGGATTCACAATGGATTCTTAAAAATAAGAAAAGGGCAGCAAAGCAAATGATAATAACAGCATTGATGAGATGCCAGGAACCTTGCTGAGAGCTCTACAAGAATCTCATTCCTCTAAACAATCCCATGAAATGAGATCATAAGATCATCTGTTTTATCTTTTCTCTCTCTCTCTCTCTCTCTCTCTCTCTCTCTGCAAGGCAAGTACTCTACCAACTCAGTTATATCCCTAGCCCTGTGATCATCTCCTTTTTACAGAAGGAAACTGAGGGTCAGGGAGATGAAGTGGCTTGCGAGAGGATGCAGGCCAGTAAAGACTTGAACTCAGACACCTATAACTCCAAGCCCCACTCTCACTTCTCACATAATCCTTGAGACCTGCACTCTCCCAGGGACAGACAGACAAAGCCCAGTCTTCTGCCGCGCCCCTCATGTCAGCTGGACTACACTCTAGCTATGTCCAATGTCTCCTTCTCCCTGGGGAGGGCCACGCCCAGAAAATCAATCCAGCCATCTCATTGGTCCCAGCTGCAAGTGGTCCCACCCCTATAAGCTGGACCCTAAGCTCCCTTCCTCCCTCTGGGGTAGGCCACGCCCATAGCCCGAGCAGCGTGCTTCTTTTGGCCCCGCCCCGCTCCATCCTGGCCTCTCAGGTGCTGCCCTTGCGGTTTTTGAGCGCGCTGTCAGCCGTTTTGCTTCTAGAGACGGGCCTGGGAGAGCCGAGATTTCTTCTTTCCACAGCGGAGGGTGAACTGGAGTCCGGGCTTGGGTCGGGGGCTGGTAGGCGGGCGGGAACCAGCGTCGAGTGGCGGTGCGGATTGGCGGGCTCTGGCGTTACCGGCAGGTGCAGGGGGCGGGGAACGCGGCGGCTTGAAGGGTCCGGGACCCGCGGGGAAGGCTGCAGGTACCCAGGGAGACTCCAGCCTCGCGCCTCCAGAGAGCCCCTCACTCTCTCCCTCTTTCCTTCTCGAGTGGGCTGGCGGGGACCGGGACCTACCGCGTGGCCCCGGGGTCCCCCGCCCCCTCTAGGCGCCTGGCGGGGGCAATTCCTGATTGTGGGACCTGCAGCAGAGCCCTTCAGAAAGCAGGTCCCGAGCCAGCAGGGGATCTCATCTCCCATCTCTAATGTACGTGCAGCCCTGAGTTTGAATATACTTAGTCTGGCTAGTCGTGGACGTTTACCTACAAAAGAGTGGTTTTATTCCACTCCATACTCAACCCCGCAGAGGTTGAGGGAGCACAGAGATGTGCTTTCTAAGCTACTGTTCTGCTTTAAAATGTTTTACCCCCGAATATTGTATATTGATGATAAGGATTTAGTTTTCTTATTTTAATGTTGGCTCAATTTGGGTAATTAGGCATATGGAAATGTGGAGAGGGGCTTTGAGGCCATAGGAAGTATGATCTCTAATTATTTTTTTAAGAATTTAAATACCCAGATACAATCAGAGAAATGAAGAGGTGTGCAGCAGTTGTGTACAATGAATCAAAATGCATTCTGCTGTCATATATACCTAATTAAAACAAATTAATTAATTGAATAATTTGCCCATATTATTGATTCCCCACCCCCAATACCATTCTTGTCCATATTCACTCTCTGCCCTGGAATGTACCTTTATTACCCAGTTGTGCCTCATTCCTAAGCAACTTTGCTTATATAGTATTGAACATTTATTTTATCGAATGTATAGTCTCAGTTGTACTTGATTACCCCAGTGTGGAACCTTTGCATATTTCTGGAATTTCTGCTCTTTAAAAAAAAAAAAAAAATCTTGTAGTTTACATTATTAAGCATAATGTTTTGTCTTTCTTTCCTTGGGGTAAGTTTCAAGAGTTGAAATAAGGATTCTTTCTTTAGCACTCGATATGAATTGTTTTCTAAACAAGGCATGTTTGCATTAGACATTTTTCCAAATCAGGATATTTGTCTCGTTCTGCTTACCATATATGGAATTTAGCAGGATGGCAAGTCATTTTCTGTGTAAGTTGCGACAGTTTGTGCAGCTAGTGTTGTATACTACCAACACCTAAAAATCAGGCCAAGACCAAGTTCTGTCTGCTACTGAGAAGCCATGTAGCCTTGAGTAAGGTTTTTCATCTCTAAAGTTCCCCATTTCTAAAACTAAATTCTGATATTTATTTATTTGATGCAGTGCTGGGAATGAACCTTAGGACCTCACGTGTGCCAGGCAAGTAGACTACCACTGAGTTACACCCCAGCCCTTTTCAACATTTTTAATAAAAATTTTCAAACACACATGAAAGTTAAAAAAAAAAATGATACCCTAAGCACCCACCCATATGTATATCTACAACATAGAGTCAACAGTTCACATTTTGCCATTTGAATATTTATATGTGAAATCATTTGAAGGTAAATTGTAGACATTGAGACACTTGTTGCTAGATAACTGACCACAAATCTTCTGAGAATAAATTCTTTCTTCTGAATAAATATAATACCATTGTCACATTTAAGAAATTAACGGTGATCCTTGAATCATGTAATATCATTCTATATTCAGATTTCCACAGTTTTTCTAAAGAACCTGGTGCTTGGGATGGAACTCAGGGTCTCATATCTGCCAGCATGTTCTCTACCACTGAGCTACACTACCATCCCAACAGCTGTCATACCTACCACACACCAGGACTCTTAGTTCAAGTGATGTGTTTATATATCTTTAGTCTCTTCTAATCTAAAATAGTCCCCTCATGTTTTCTTTATTTCTTCCTGTGACGTTGTCTGATGAAGAAGTTGTCTTATAGAGATTTATCCAATTATGCCCTTGAAGCTGATCACAAATGTTGTGATATCAAATCTCATTTCTCTTTGCTGTGACAGTGTACAACATCTTGTTCCTGAGTTCTGAGTTGTTAGGGTCAAATGAACGAATGTGTCATTTCCTGTACAAAAAAAAATATGCTCAGCCTAGCACAGCTCTTACTGCTCATGTGTAAAGGCTGAGAAGCCTTGATTTACTTGTTTCAAGTCAGAAAGGTAATTCCCATTTAAGGCTTTCATGTAGCCGAGCCTGTATAAAAAGTACAATTAATAGCATTCTGTTTTTTATCTGGCGTAGCTTCTAAAGCCTAGTGAGTTTTATAAAAGTTCCAATTTCCATAGATTATAACATTAATATTATAACATTTAAAAAAATTTAAATTTTAATCTTTTATATATGACAGTGAAATACATTACAATTCATATTATAAATATAGAGCACAGTTTTTCATATCTCTGGTTGTATACAAAGTATATTCACACTATTCATATATGTATTTTGGATAATGATGTCCATCTCATTTCTAACCCCATACCCCCTCCCTTCCCTCCCACCCCTCTGCCCTATCTATAGTTCATCTATTCTTCCCATGCTCCCCCTCCCTACCCAACTATGAATCAGCCTCCTTATATTGGAGAAAACATTCGGCATTTGGTTTTTTGTGATTGGCTAACTTCACTTAGCATTATCTTCTCCGGCTCCATCCATTTACCTGCAAATATCATGACTCTATACTCTTTTATTGCTGAGTAGTGTTCCATTGTGTATATACACACATCATTTTTTTTTATCCATTCATCTACTGAAGGGCATCTAAGTTGACTCCACAATTTAGCTGTTGTGAATTGTGCTGGTATAAACATTGATATGGCTGTGTCCCTGTAGTATGTTTTTAAGTCCTTTGGGTAAAGACCAAAGAGTGGGCTAGCTGGGTCAAAGCGGGGTTCCATTCCAAGTTTTCCAAGGAATCTCCATACTACTTTCCATGTTGGCTGCACCATTTTACAGTCCCACCAGCAATGTATTGTGGTGAGCCGCTTCTGCCGTTTATGCAAATTATGGTCACCATTACATGATGGCGCTGGCTCCGCTGTGGTCTGTGACAAACAACTCCTTGTTTGGGAGAGTTGGCGCATGACTTTTCATCACTCTATGAGAAAGCTCCACGTGGCTGCTTTGCATTGGGGCTTGAGATGCTTTATTAAGGCTGGGAGGGGCATCCGAGGAAAGAAGAAGAACTATCAGGGGCCTGAATAAAAGCTGCTGAAAGAAGATTCTTGGGTTGCGTCTTCCTTGCGGGCAAGGGGGCGCTACAATGTATGAGTGTGCCTTTTCCCCCACGTCCTTGCCAAAACTTCTTGTTGCTTGTATTCTTGATAATTCATTCTGACTGGAGTGAGGTGAGATCTTCAGAGTATTTTTGATTTGCATTTCTCTAATTGCTATTGATGATGAACATCTTTACATATATTTGTTGATTGATTGTATATCCTCTTCTGAGAAGTGTCTGTTCAGGTCCTTGGCCCATTTATTGATTGGGTTATTTGTTTTTTTGTGTTTAGCTTTCTGAGTTCTTTATATACCCTAGAGATTAGTGCTCTACCTGATGTGTGAAGGGTGTAATTTTTTCTCCCATTCTGTAGGCTCTCTATTCACCTCACTGATTGTTTAGTTGGTACGTTTCTGATGGCATTTTTTTTTTAAGCTTGAAACTGATCTGTTTAATTTGTGTAGATCATCCTGATTCAATGTGGGCAAATATATGACTCAAGAAAATTGTTGATGCCTTCAGTATTTTCTATTTTATTGGAGTACAAATTTTCAAAATAATTTCTAATTATCTTCTGTATTTCTGTAGTGTCCATTGTGATATTTCCTTTTTCATCATTGATGTTAGTAATTTGAGTTTTCTCTCTCCTTTTCTTCATTAGCATGGCTAAGGGTTTACCAATTTTATTTATTTTTTCAAGGAACCAATTTTGTTTTGTTCATTTTTTCAATTGTTTCTTTTGTTTCAATTTCATTGATCTCAGCTCAGATTTTAATTATTTCCTGTCTTCTACTGCTTTTGGTGTGTTAATTTGTTCTTCTCTTTCTAGGGCTTTGAGATGTACTGTTAGGTCATTTATTTGTTGACTTTTTCTTCTTTTAAGGAATGAACTCAGTGCAATGAACTTTCCTCTTAATATTGCCTTTGTAGTGTCCCAGAGATTTTGATATGTTGTATCAGTGTTCTCATTTACCTCTAAGAATCTTTTAATCTCCTCTTTGATGTCTTTTACAACTCATTGTTAATTCAGTAGTATATTATTTAGTCTCCATGTGTTGGAGTAGCTTCTATTCTTTATGATTGATTTCTAATTTCATTCCATTATGATCTGATAGAATGCAGGGTAGTATCTATTTGTTTGTGTTAGTCAGATTTGCTTTGTGGCATAATATATGGTCTGTTTTAGAGAAGGATCCATGTTCTGCTGAGAAGAAAGTGTATTTGCTCATTGATGGATGAAATACTGTATATGTATCTGTTAAATCTAAGTTATTGATTGTATTATTGAGTTGTATAGTTTCTTTTTTTTTTTTAAAGCTTTGGCACTTTTTTTTTTTTAAGAGAGAGAGAGAGAGAATTTTTTAATGTTTATTTTTTAGTTTTCGGCAGACACAACATCTTTGTTTGTATGTGGTGCTGAGGATCGAACCCAGGTTGCACACATGCCAGGTGAGCGCGCTACTGCTTGAGCCACATCCCCAGCTCCGAGTTGTATAGTTTCTTTGTTTAGCATTTGTTTGGAAGATCTATCCAGTTGTGAAAGAGGTGTGTAAAAGCCACTCAGGATTATTGTGTTGTGTTCTTTTTGACTCTTGAATTTGAGAAGAGTTTGTTTGATGAACATAGATGCTCCATTGTTTGGGGCATATATATTTATAATTGTTATGGCTTGTTGATGTATGGTTCCTTAAGCAGTATCCCTTTTGATTAACTTTGGCTTAAAGCCTTCTTTATTTGATATGAGGATGCTTGCTTCTGCAGTCCATGTGAGTGGTATGATTTTCCCCAGTATTTTACCTTCAGTCTATGGATGTCTTTTCCTATGAAATGAGTCTCTTGAAGGCAGCATGTTGTAGGTTTTTTTTTTTTAACATGTCCTAGGCTTCCTTTGTTCTCTTGCCTTTCCCCCCTTATTTTTCTCCTTCCTGGTAAGTGACTAGGCCCAGGAATGTTCAGTGGGAGGGCCCAAAAGTGGGGAACAGGTGGGCTGAAAGGAGAAGGGCAGGATGCAGTAGCCAAGGAAACAGTAACAACCTTATAACTCCCTGTAGGGAGGGGCAATTTCTGGGATGGGTTATCTTGGCAACAGGTTAGAGCAGGGGCAGGTTCTTGATGAGGGTGTGGGAAGGGCTCTGAAGGAATTAACATTTCAATCCCTCAGGGGACAGTCTCCAACTTCCCAGACTCAAAATTGGCCTCCTTGATCCGACCTGACTTGATTTACCTATCTACACTGACTGCTTGTCTAATTCTGGCCTCAGTAAACATTTTCATTATAATGTGTGTTGGTGTGGATCTGTTGTGACTTTGTACATTGGGTGTTCTGTAAGTCTTTTGTATTTGATTTTCCAGTTAATTCTTTGTGTTTGGAAAATTTTTGATTTTCATTAAATAGGTTATTTTTTCCTTTGGTTTGGAACTCTGTGCCTTCCCCTACCCCAATAATTCTTAAACTTGGTCTTTTGATATTATCCCACAATTCTTGAATGTTCTGCTCATGGTTTCTTACCATCTTTACTGTGTTGTGAACATTCTTTTCAGGATTGCATATTTTGTCTTCATTGTCTGAGGTCCTATCTTCCAAGTGTTCTAATCTGTTTTTGATACTTTCTGTTGAGATTTTTTTAAGCATTTGTTTTTTAGTTATAGGTGTACAGAATATCTTTATTTTATATTTATGTGGTGCTGAGGATTGAACCCTGTGCCTCACACATGTTAGGCAAGCACTCTACCTCTGAGCCACAACCCCAGCCCCTTCTGTTGATCTTTAAACTTGGTTTATTGTTTCCTTAATTTCAAGAATTTCTGTATTTTTTTCAGTACCTCTATCTCCTTATTGAAGTAGTGTTTTGCTTCTTATATTTGCTTACATAGCTTTTTATTGAAATGATCTTTTGCTGCCTATATTTGCTCTCTTATATCATCCTTTGATTCACAGAACATTTTAATTATGTACATCCTGAACTCCTTCTCTGTCCTTTCTTCTGTTGTGCTGGCTATGCATTCGAATAATGTAGTGTCTTGGTTTGTTTGGGGCACTTTCTTCCCTTTTTTTTTTTTTTTTTCATGTTGTTCGTGTGTCTTCCCTTATAGCTCTGTGGATCTGAGGTGTTACAGTTTTTATCCTATAAGTTTATAGTGTCCCTGCAGTTTTTCAATTCCTCTCTCCTTTAAGGGTGGGAACAATGTGAACAGATCCCAATACAAACAATACACAACCTTAAACCAGATATCTGTCTGCTATGAAGACGTTTACGGTTTTGTCACAATATACAGAAATGGTAAGTTCAACTATCATCTACCATATAAACAGTTTTGCAAAAGGGTCTATAGTTTCTGATGGTGGACAAAGAACCTGGGGTGAGGTGTAGGATGAGATGTTGAGAGGGTAGGAAGTGAGGAAATAGAGTTATTATATTTAAGAAAGCATGAAAGAGGAATCTAAAGAAGTTGGTTAGTAGCAGAAGAGAGAGAGTCAAGAGGAGGCAAGAAGGAAGACAGATACAGAAAACAAACATATTAAGTAAAAAACATAAAAAAATAGGAGATAAAAGAATATACAACACCACTGTAATATACTATTCAGACATCCCAGTCCTCAGAAGCCTAATTCATGAAAAGTACTTGGTTTCACAAATGTTGAGGATGTGATGGTGGGAAAAGAGAGAGAGGAGGAAAAAATCTTGAAGGAAGATGCATGAGTTCAGTATCTTTCCAGCTCCACTTCTCATTCAGTAGACAGGTTGTCTATTGTTTTCTGTATCTCCACCCTCAGGATGGTGAAGGTTATAGGGTGGGAGGGTTGGTACAAGGATCTCCTTGAGGGCCTGCTCATGTGATGTGGGCACCTGGTCTTATCTCCTTATATCACCTTTAGACCTTGCAATTTCTGGTCTGTAATTTAGTCTCTAAACAGTGTCTCACTCACCCCCTCCCTTTCTGCTTCCCAGTCAGGAAGGTTTCACTCTGGTGGTCTTGTGGGCTGCACTCTGAGAGCTGTGCACCTGTCGTGGAGAGCTGTTTTATATTGGGCAGCTCAGGATGTGGCACTGTGCCAGGTTAGTGGCTGCTGTGTAGAGGAGAGAGTTGGGGAATCCAGGAGTCCTGCACAGGTCTTTTGTTTGCAGAGCCAGTTTGAAAGTGAAGGAGGAGCTAATCTGTGTGGTGCCAAACTCTTCTGCAGAGGCTGCCATTGTATTTGGCTGAACTTTTTTTCTCTTAAGAATTTCTTTTAAAACTGTTTTGAGTTTTTTTGGTAGGAAAGTGTTAGGTCAGTTTGAGGTGCTAAGAGAAGAAAGCACCAGGCAACCTGCACTCGGTAAAGAACAACTCATTAGGCACCAACAGACAAGCAGTGATGGTGCCTGCTAACCACCTGTCTATCAGTGAGGTCTCCTAACCAATCCTGGAAAGACACTGGATCTCAGCAAGATCCCCCGACCAAACCCATTAGGACAAGGGACTCTAAAAACCTTCCTTTCCCATCCCAAGGGCTCCATTCCTGTCCTAAGCCCAGTAAGATTCCAATCTGGCTGAGCCTGGGTGCAATTCTCCCAGACATGCTCTGTTGGACTGGAGGGTATTGCCTGGGAGCAAATCTCAATAAAGCCTTGTTCATCTGCTTTTCATCTGCCTCCTTTTGATTACTGGTGCCTGACCTTACAGCTTGTGCTGAAAACCCACAGGGAGGGACTTAAACCCATCATAGACCGGTTACTTGCCCAGGGACGACTCATCCCTATTGACTCTCCCTGCAACACTTCCATATTGCTCGTCTGCAAACCCTCAAGAGCCTATATGTTAATCTAGTACCTCTGCTTAATTAATGAGGCAGTTATTCCCATCCACTGGATGGTTCCCAACCCTTACACTCTTCTTTCTCATATTCCCCATTCGACCACTCACTTTACTGTCTTGGATCTTAAAGGTGCCTTCTTTATAGTGTCTCTCCATCCTGACCCTTATTACCTCTTTACCTTCACATGGGAAGACCTTATATCCTTTAGATCTCAACAGCTGACATGGACAGTCCTACCCCAAGGCTTCAGGGACAGTCCCTACCTCTTTGGGCAAGCCTTGGCACAGGCTCTAACTGCTCATGATTTGGGGGATTGCCTTTCTTGTAGTATGTGGATGACCTTCTCCTATGTAGTTCATAGCTCAAGACTTCCCAAACTCAACGTGTTCAACTCCTCAATTTCCTGGGGTTCTGGGGCTATCAGGTCTCTCCAGCCAAAGCCCAGCTTACTAGCCCTTCAGACACCAACCTCAAAAAGCCTGACGACAGAATTTAAGCTCTCCATGACCTACAGCCACCTGAAACAGTGTTCTACATCCTCTTCTTCCTGGGTCTGGCTGGGCTTTTTTAGGCATTGGGTCCCCAACTTTACATTCCTTACCAAGCCCTTATACCAGGAAGCTAAGGAGACCCCTTATGGGCTCCTCACCTCCCCTAACCTAGTAGCCATCTCCTTTTACAAGATCAGGGATGCTCTTACATCTTCTCTGACCCTCTGTCCTCCTAACCCTAACCATCCTTTCCACCTCTTTATGGATGAAAGATAAGGTATCGCCACTGGCCTCCTTGCTCAACCAACTGGGCCCCCCTATAAGCTGCTGGCACACCTCTCCAAGCAGCTTGATTCAGTGGTTCGTGGATGGCTACCATGCCTCTGAGCACTGGCAGCAGCAGCAGAACTAACTAAGGAAGCCCCAAAACTTACCTTGTTCCAACTAATAACTGTATTCTTACCATCGACTACAAGGCCTCTTAAATAATAAATCTCTTCCCCTTCTGAACCCTTTAAGAATTCAAGAATTCCACCTTCTCTTTTTGGAAAATTCCACCATTACCCTCTTTTTTTTTTTCTTCCCTCAGTCCTGCCACACTCCTCCCACTATCCCCAACGCCCTTCGAGTGCTAACCATTCCTGTCCAAAGGTGCTGGAGGCCCTATGATCACCCCATGAGGACCTCTTTGATTACTCACTTCCCTCACCTGACTTAACCATTTTTGTGGATGGCAGTTCAGTGTGGATTGTGACAGACCCTGTAGAGCTGCATATGTGGTAGTCACCACTGCCTCAGTTCTAGAAGCCAGCAGCCTTCCTGAAGGGACCACCTTCCAGAAGGCTGAACTTTTTGTGATTATCAGAGCTCTCACTCTATCCAAAGACAAACAGGTTAACATCCACACAGACTCCAAATATGCCTTCCTAATTGCTCATTCATATTTGACTATTTGGAAGGAATTTGGATTCTTGACCAGAAAAGGATCACCAGTGGTCAATGCCGCTCTGATTTCCAAACTCTTAGCGGCACAACAACTGCCATCATGAGTGGCCATCATACACTTCAGTGGACATCAAAATTTTTCTGACCATACAGCTATGGGCAACAACAAAGCAGACTCTGTAGCACAAGAACGAAGGGCAAAATTCTCAGCAGCCCCTATTCTATTTCTATCCACCACAATTAAACCTAACTATTCCCCACAGGAATGATGGGACCTAATAACCCAAGGTGGTCATTTCTGGGATGATGGCTGGATCTTCCTGAGGGATCAAATTGCCCTCCTTAAACAGCAAGCTTACAGTTTATTGATGGACATTCATAAATATCTTTATATTGGCCCCAAACTGCTTTTTCAGTTTTTACAACCCCTCTTTTACTTCTCAGGAATGAGAACTATTCTCCAGCAGGTCCATGCCACTTGTTCTGTCTGCTCTATAGTATTCCCACAAGAGAGCATTAAACCTAAACTCACCATGCATCAGATGAGTGGCCACCAGCCAGCTGAAGACTAGAAGATGGGGTTCACTCACATGCCTAGGCACAAAAAGCTTTACTAACTACTTAGTTTGGTTGATACTTTTTCAGGTTGGAAAGAAGCCTTCCCTTCCTTCAGGGAAGCTGTTGACACCAGTTGTCTCCATCCTCATCGAGCAGATCATTCCCAGGTTTGGACTTCCCACCTCCATTTAGTCAGACATCAGTTCCGGCCTTCACTTCTCAGATTGTTCAACTAGACTCCAAATGCCTCATCACTTGGAGGCTCCACATCCCCTACCAACCCCAATCCTTGGGTAAGATTGAGAGGGCTAACGGCATTCTCAAGGATCATCTCACTCAACCTGCTGTTGAACTCAGGCTGTCCTGGTCCAATCTCCCGCCATTGGCACTCACCTGAATTCAGGCAGCCCCTGGAGCTCCCTCAGGCCTTAGCCCCTGTGAGCTACTGTGTGGGCACCCTTTTTTAATCAACCAAAGCTTTTCAGTCACTCCTCCCCTTGTGTCCTATCTGCCCTATCTCATACTTCCACACAAAGTCCTAAGAGAACACACAGACCGGTGCCTTCTTGTGTCATCCATTGCCTCAATCCCAGCACAACCACAAACCAAATTGGATCCTCTTCAATTGGGTGACGCAGCCTTGACCTTGAGGTTTACAAGGTCAATTATCTAAGGTAATACAAGGAGCTAATGAACCTTACGCTGAATTTGTAGATAGGCTTATTCAAACAGCTACCAGAGTTTTTGGGAATACAGAACAAGCAATGCCATTAATAAAACAACTGGCTTACGAGCAAGCAAATCGTTGGTGCAGAGAAGTCATTAGACCATGGAAACATGAAGATTTAAACACATATATTAAATTATGTAGAGACATTAATGAACAAGGGCAAGTCTTGGCAGCTGCAGTACAACAGGTTTTAGATGCCAGGCCAAAAACATGCTACAATTGTGAACAAACAGGACATTTTAAAAGGAATTGCCCAATAGGAGGAGGGTTTAACAAAGCTAGGTATCAAAGGAGTAGAATACCGGGTATTTGCCCATGATGCCATAGAGGGAGACATTGGGCTAATGAATGCCGTTCTCAAACCACCATAGAGGGTACTCCATTATCAAAAAACGAACAAGGACCAGATGTCTATCCACGATATCATGGAGAAAGGCATTGGGCTCCATTGCCAAAAGATGGACAGGGGCCCAAGACCACAAATATACGGGGCACTGGAGGAACCCAGCAACCCCATCAGGGTAGTGCCCAGGGCACATTGTCCATTAGATCCCTCACTAGACAAACCAGAGGAAGCGCAGGATTGGACATCTGCTCCTCCACCAGAACAGTACTAACTCCAGAGATGGGAGTTCAAATCATTCCCACAGGGGTAAAAGGACCTCTTCCCAAAGGAACAGTAGGCTTATTATTGGGACGCAGTTCTTCTACTCTAAAAGGACTTATGATAAGTCCTGGGGTAATTGATCCCGATTATGAAGGTGAAATAAAAATTATAGCCAGTTCTCTCAGTAATTTCACCAGGAGATAGAATAGCACAGTTAATAATAATACCCAGCCTACATGATAAATTTTCCAATCGTACTGTAGAAAGAGGTTCCAGGGGATTAGGCTCCACAGGTGTAGATTGGGCTATGCTTTCTTTAAATTTAGATTCTCGCCCCATGCTAAAACTAAATATTCAAGGACATGAATTTAATGGACTACTGGATACAGGTGCAGACTTTAGCATCATCTCTTGTCAAGAACAGCCAAAACATTGGCCATTACAACAAGCCACTCAAATGCTTCGAGGCCTAGGAGTGGTGACTAATCCCCATAGAAATGCGATGGTATTAGATTGGAAGGATCCTGAAGGATATGAAGGAACTATACAGCCATATGTATTGGATCATCTCCCCATAAATTTATGGGGACGAGATGTCCTAGATCAATTAGGACTAACATTAACAAATAACATCAATCCAAATGTGCCCACTATTAAGCAGTATGGAGATTCCTGGGAAAGCTGGGAATGGAACCACCATTTGACCCAGCTATTGCCCTTCTCGGACTATTCCCTGAAGACCTTAAAAGAGCGTACTACAGGGATACTGCTACAT
>NW_025999894.1:884164-892139 GCF_001458135.2 Marmota marmota marmota | reverse complement strand
TATTTCACTATATGGATGATGTATTATTAGCACACAAAGATAAAAACACATTGCTAGAATGTTATGCCACACTTACAAACTTATTAAAAAATTGTAATCTAGAGATAACAATAGATAAAGTACAATTAAATTTTCCAATTAATTATTTAGGAGTTCTATTATCCTCAACCATGGTCTGTCCACCAAAAATTCAAATTCAAATCACTTAATGACTTTCAAAAGTTATTAGGAGACATAAATTGGATAAGGCCTTATCTAGGTATACCAACAGGAGAGTTGGGACCTTTATTTGATATCCTAAAAGGTCCATCAGATCCAAATTCACCCCGAATGTTAACGCCTGAAGCAAGAAAGGCATTAAAAATCATTGAAACATATATGAAAAATATGCATTTGGATAGAATTGATATAAGTTTGCCTTTATTATTTATTGTACTAACAACAAAAAATATTCCTACAGGAGTATTTTGGCAAGAAGGTCCATTATTATGGATACATTTATCTTATTCTCCTAACACTATTCTTACTAGGTATCCTGAGGCTGTAGGACAATTAATACTCAAAGGAATAAAAGCAGCAAAGGGAGTGTTTGGAATTTCTCCCAATAAAATGATTACTCCATATACTATGGATCAAATTGATGAGTTAGCTAATGAGTTAAATACTTGGGCATAATTCACGAGCCACTTATCAAGCAGAAACGAACTTTATTTTTAGAACACATGCCACACCACACGAGCTTTTCAGGAATTCCCTCAGAGCCCACCTGCCACCACCGGTTTCTGGTGAGCCTCTCAACCCCCACTCCTCCTGCTCTTGAGGCCAATTGGCTGGGTAGTGTGGGCGGAGCCAAAAAAGTCCCCCAATGAGCAGCTCTGTGGTCTGAAAGGGCAGGGAAACATCTCAATGAGCATCAACGCAGAGGAGCCAATCAGCTGGCAGCTAGAAGTTTGCTGGCAGCTGGAAGTTTGCTGGGGCCCCTTCGGCTGTGGCTCTCAACAACTTTGGGAACTGCATCCTCAATTGTTGGAACCTCACGGGACGGACACCATACAGTCATACTTACTACCCCAACAATGGCCAAGCTCTTGGGCCACTCCCCCTGGTACCATGTCTCCCTCCTTAAAAAAAGTACCTGTTCCAAATGTTCAGTCCTGGTCTTTCACCACACTGGGGCCCACCAAACTCAAGATTACTAGCCAACCCTCTTCTTCTTTTACTAATCATTAATTTCTCTCAAGCTTCTCTCCCAACTCACAGATGGCACTTCTACATACAAGTGATATGGTACCAGGATGGCACCACCGACTCTCAGTTTATGGATCAAGGTGATTGCCCTTCCACTGGCTGCAATGGAGCAGTCACCGTTAACATTACTGGATTCAACCAAGCCACCTCATCCCACCTGTGTTCAGCAATGCTATGCTTCATATCAGACCAAACTGAGGAATCTTGTAAGTGCTGGTCTAACACCTATGGCGGGTGCCCTTACAGTTCATGGAAGAAATGCTTTTTAGATAAGCCTTGCTATGAGAAACGCACATACACCAAATTAACTATTTGGGATCCATGGGACCCCAAATGGGCTTCCAATGTTGATGATAAATTTTATTCTTGGGGTTTTGCCAAGCTCCCCTCGGCCTCTATCAGAATCTGGAGAACTTATATACAAGTGTTCCCTCAAATTCACATAACCATCCAGCAGCAAGAGAAAGAACTGCTGCCCATCCTAATGCTGACCCTTTCTCATGGAGGGCCTTCAGCTTCTCAATTTATCCAAAGTTATAACATTTCAGACTGTTTCCTCTGTGCAGGTTTGGACTGTACTCCTTTAACTGCAATTCTCATTGACCTTCCTCTCAATACCTCCACCATACCCCAAGGGCCCCCCTCTCCATCCTTTGAGGAAGTACCTCTCTTTTGTAACTCATCAGGGACCTTCCTCTGCTGCTACATTCCCTCTGGCTCAGCACCATTCGAATCTTTTCCCCAACCTTTGCGCCACAGAGTTCTTTTTCTGGTGCAATGGTTCCCTAACAAAAAATCTAAGCCTCAGCATGCTGTTCACTTTTTGTGTTCCTTCCACCTTGGTTCCTCAGTGAACTCTGTACAGTGAGGCTGAATTAACATACCACCTCCCTTTCCAGGGCAAGACAGGCCGTCTTTCTACCAGTAGTAGTTGGACTCTATCTGTCCTCCTCACTTGCTGCCTCCAGACTGGGGGAAGGAGGACTTGGTTGTGTAGTAATTTCTACTCAGAAGCTTGAACAACAACTTCAGGAAGTAGTAGAGGCATTGGCTACGTCTCTCGCTTCCCTACAAAGGCAAATAACATCTCTTGCCCAAGTTTCTTCCCAGAACCTTCGAGCCCTAGATCTCCTGACGGCAGACAAAGGAGGAACCTGTCTGTTCCTGAAAGAAGAATGCTGCTACTATATCAATGAAACTGGATTGGTTGAAAAGAATGTTGACACCCTCTGTCATTTGGGTGAAAGACTTAAACAGCAACAATCAAATGCCACTTGACCAGGCTGGCTAAACTCTGCCCTCATTATGTGGCTGAATCCCATTCTCACTCCTGTATTGGTAATAGGACTTCTATTAATGATTGTTTCCTGCCTCCTCAGGTTTACCCGAAAGTGCATGGGTGAAATTGCCAGAGTGACTTACAACCAGATGCTCCTATACCCCTACAGTCGCCTCCCTACTGAACCAACACCCGAGCTATCCCATTCTCTCAGCACCCCTAGCCAGCAGGAAATAGCCAGATGGAATGGTTTGAGGTGGCTAAGGGAACAAAGCACCAGGCAACCTGCCTGGGGGAAAGAACAACCCATCAGGTGCTGACAGACAAGCAGTGATGGTGCCTCCTAACCACCTGTCAATGAGTGGGGTCTCCTGACCAATCCTGGAAGGACCCGGATCTCAGCAAGATCCCCCGACCAAACCCAGGAGGACAAGGGACTCTAAAAACCTTCCTTTCCTGCCCCAATTCTTCTTGCCCTAAGCATAGTAAGATTCCAATCTGGCTGAGCCTGGGTGCGATTCTCCTGGACCTGCTCTGTTGGATTGGAGGGTCTTGACCAGGAGCGAATCTCAATGAAGCCTTGTTTAGCTGCTTTTCATCTGCCTCCTTTGATTACTGGAGTCTGAGCTTATAGTTTGAGCTCTTCTCCATTCAGTGTGATGTTGTTTTGAGTTTGTCAACCATTGCCTTTATTTGGTTGAGGCACAGTTCTCCAATTTCTAATTTTTGAGGATTTTCATATAAAGGAATGTAAAATTTTACCCAATAGTTTTTCTGTAATGATTTAAATGGAGCCGTGATTTTTGTTTTTGATTTCTTTACTGCAGCATATCATCTTTATATATTTACACAGCTTGAAACATGGATGAATCTCATTTGATGGTGGTGAATGATCTCTTTGGTGTACTGTTGGATTAGGTTCAGTAGCATTTTGTTGAATATATATGCATCTGTGTTCATCAGGTATATTGGTCTGTAGTAGTTTTTGTTTGCTTTTGTAGTGTTTCTGCATGGCTGCGGCATCAGAATAGTTCTGTTCTTAGAAGATGAATTTAGAAGGATTTCCACTTCCTTAGTATTTTAGAAGAATTTGAGAAAGATTGATGCTCTTTGTTTAATTTTTCTTTTTTCTTTTTTTCCCCCCAGATATAGGGATTGAACCTTGCAAGGCAAGCACATTACCACTGAGCTATTGCCGATGCCCTGAGAACTTCTTTAAAGGTTTGGTAGAATTCAGGTCAGAAGCCATCAAGTCTTGACCTCCTCTTTACTAGGAGACTCTTCATTATGTATTCAGCATCTTTACTCACTGTTACACTAAGGTATTCCATTTCTTCATAATTTCCTCTTGGTAGATTGCATGTGTCAAGGTATGTATCCTGCTAGATGATTGAACTTGCTGGCATATAGTAGCAGTCTCTTCATAGGAGTTTCTTTTCTTTTCTTTCTTTCTTTCTTTAATTAATTGCTCAAGACAATACAATGATTTTGACATATCATACATTTGATTCAAATAGGGTATGAATTCTCACTTTTCCACATGTACAAATTGCAGGATCACATTGTTTATACATCCATGTGTATACATACAGCAATCCTAGTGTCAGTTGCATTCTGCTGCCCTCCCTATCCCCCCTCCCCTCCCCTCCTCTCCCATCACTATTCTCTACCCATTCTACTGTGACACTTAACTCTCTCTCTCTCTCTCTCTCTCTCTCTCTCTCTCTCTCTCTCTCTTTCTTCTTCCCTTCCCCCTCACACCATCATATATGTATTTTGTGAATCCATGAGGGTCTCCTTCCGTAGCGGTGTCTTCATAGGAGTTTCTTATGATTCCCTGTATTTCTGTTGTGTCAGTTGCAGTGTCTCTTTTTCCATTTCTGATTTCATTTGAGTCTCCCTTTTTTTCTTCATCTAGCTAAATATTTGCTAGTTTTTTCTAAAACCTGCTTTTTGTTTTGTTGATTTTTTTGTGTTCTCTCCATAGATTTTATTCCATTTATTTTTGCTCTGATATTTATTATTTGCTTCCTTTAATCAACTTTTGGTTTAGTTTGTTCTTCTTTTTCTAGTTCCTTGAGGTGTGGCATTAGCTCCAATTTCTAATTTTTGAGGGTTTTCATATAAAGGAATGTAAAATTTTTTTTGTTATCTTTGATCTGTTCTGATGTGGGTGTTCACTTCTATATACGTCTCTCTTTGACCTTTTTTTGCTGCATTCCATAGGTTTTCATGCAGGGCCAAGGAATCAGGTAGAGGCTGAGTGCTGGGGCCTGCCCTTCCTTGGTGGATTTCTCAATTGGTGGATCTTTTGTGGGAACCAGCAGGTTGGGTGAGGCTAAACCCACAGAAAGGTATTATACTGAGTTTTCTGATAAAGTTTCTGTTTCCAGTCTGAGAAATAGCATTCTGTACCCATTTTGGCTCAGCTTTGAACAGCCCAGACTTAAATATTTTTGAATTAATTGAAGGTTAGAATCTAGTTCTGTGGTCCTACATGTAGAACAGCTGAAACTTGGAATGCCTTCCTCCATCATGGATGCAACTGGACCCAGTGTGAGAGGTTCATGTTTTCCCTTGGTCAGTTCTAAGTAGGAGTGTCATTAAAATAAAGACCCTCATGTCCATGTTAGAAGGTAGGATTTTCAAAATATTAGAATCTATGGAGGTGAAGCTTAATGACAGGATATAATTTACAAAACAGCATTGACATTGACAATAGAAAATGGTTGTATCTCTCTCCTTTTCTGTTTCCTTTTTGAGAAAAGGTCTCACTAAGGTCCTCAGGTCTTCCTAAGTTGCCCAGATTGACTTTGAAGTTGTAATCCTCCTATCTCAGCCTCCTGAGTCACTGGGATTACAGGTGTGCACCACCATATTGAAATGTATGGCTATATCTTAGTGGTACTATTTTCACCAAAGATTTTGTATTAAAGTAAAATGACCTGAAATAATTATGTTTTTCAGAAAAATGAGCATACTTGGTTAATATTATCCTTTTCCTGAGGTATAGTCAAAATCTTGATCTTCTTGAAAATAGAAAATAAGTTATATACTTAAATAAGAGACATAAACATAGATTAGCTTATAATTCTAAAAACTGTGATTATCTTATTTTGCTATACTGAAATAAGCAGATGTAGCTATTTGTCTTTCAAAATTTCCTTTACTTTGGAAAAGATGGTATATGTTTCAAAATATGGTCTATGTTATCTGTATACATTGTGAAATAATTACATAATCAGTCTAATTTACATACACATTTTTTCAAATACTTACCACTTTTTGTGTGCGTTAGGAAAATTGCAGACATTCTCTTTTAGCCATGTCAGTTGCACAATACATTAGTATTAACTATAGTAACTTCTCTATGTTTGATCTGTTATTGAATTGTATAAATTGCTTATATATATGTTTGGTGTTATAGGCTTTGCAGTGTCTCTCCCACTGTATATGTGGCCTTTTCATTTTGTTGCTTGTTTTCCTTGTTGTGCAGAAGCTTTTGGTGTGATGACGTATCACTTGGTTTTTCTTGCTCTCCTGCATGTGCTTTCAGAGTCACAGTCATAAAGTCATTGCTAAGAGAATATTATGGAGCTTTCCCCTAGTTTTCTCTTAGGATTTTTATACTTATAGGTTGTATGCTTAGTGTCTCATTCATCTATTTATTTATTCATTTATTTTTGAATTGATGCCTTATAATTACATATGAAATTGAAATATATTATGATATATTCATAAATGCATGTCAGCTTATCCCATAGTTCTTCTTGTTTGCCTCCTGTCCTCCCTGATCCTCGATTTCCTGCTTCTACTCTTCCACTCTCCATTCTCTTTTTGCAAGTTTCCCCCCCTTTTCCCTCTTTTCTCTCTAGATTCCACTTATGAGAGACAACATTTGATGTTTGACCTTCTGAGACTGGCTGATTTTACTTGGCATGACATTCTCCAGTTCCATCCCTTTACCAGCAAATGACAAAACTTCATTTTTCTTCATGGCTTACTAGAACTACATTGTGTTTATACATCACATCTTCTTTACCCTTTCATCTGTTTGTGGGCACCTAGGCGGTTCCATAACTTGTCTATTGTGTATTGTCCTAATATATACTTTGTTATGCATGTATCACTTTAGTATGTTGATTTTAAATCTTTGTCATAATTACCAAGGAGTGGAATAGCTGGGCCATACAGTGGATCCATTTGCAGTCTTTTGAGGAATCACCATACTGCTTTCCAAAGTAGTAGTAGTAATTTGCAGTCCAATCAACAATGTATAAATGTACATTTCCCCCCACAACTTCACCAAAAATTATCATTTGTATTCTTTTTTTTAAGAGAGAGAATTTTTTTATTTTATTTTTTAATATTTATTTTTTAGTTTTCTGCGGACACAATATCTTTGTTTGTATGTGGTGCTGAGGATCGAACCCGGGCTGCACGTATGCCAGGTGAGCGCGCTACAGCTTGAGCCTCATCCCCAGCCCCATATCATTTGTATTCTTGATGATTGTCATCCTGACCAGGGTGAGATGAAATCTCAGTACAGGTTTTTGTTTGTTTTTGTACTAGAGATTAAACCCAGGAGTTCTTAACTACTTAGCTACATACCCAGCCTCTTTTTTAATTTTTTTATTTTGTGACAATGTCTCACCATGTTTCTGAGGCTGGCCTTGAACTTGCAATCCTCCTGTCAGCTTGGGAAGCAACTGGGATTATAGGTGTGTGGTTCTGTGCCTGGTTTCCATTTGGTTTGATTTGCATATCTCTGAAGGCTAAGGATGTTGAACAAGTTTTTGTTTGTTGGCCTTTGAATTTTGTTTGTGAAAAGTCTCCTGTTAGATTTTTTTGTCCATTTACTGGGTTCGTTGAGTTTTTTTTTTTTTTTAGAAATTTTAGAAGCTTTATTTCTAAAAAAGTATATGTATATAAGTACTGTTAAAAAAATTTAAACTTCTTCATATTGATTGAACAATTTTTAAAACCCAGCAGAATGATTATTTTTGCTGCATATTTGTATATGTTAATCAGTTTCTTTGATGCAGCTCGTTGAGATTTTTAAATTGTTAATATATAAAATTTTTTTTATTGGTTGTTCAAAACATTACAAAGCTCATGACTTCTCATCTCTCATACATTTGATTCAAGTGAGTTATGAACTCCCATTTTTACCCCAAATACAAATTGCAGAATCACATCAGTTACACATTCACAATTTTTACATAATGCCATATTAGTGACTGTTGTATTCTGCTGCCTTTCCTATCCCGTACTATCCCCCCTCCCCTCCCCTCTCATCTTCCCTCTCTACCTCATCTGCTGTTGTTTAATTCTCTCCCTTGTTTCCCCCCTTTCCCCTCACAACCTCTTATATGTAATTTTGTGTAACATTGAGGGTCTCCTACCATTTCCATATGCTTTCCCTTCTCTCTCCCTTTCTCTCCCCCC
>NW_025999894.1:875194-881230 GCF_001458135.2 Marmota marmota marmota | reverse complement strand
GACATGACCCCTGAGAGGTCCATGAAGTTTCCTGGCTGCTTGTATCTGGATGGGGAGGGAGTCACACACCTGCTAAAGTGGATTCTGCTGGGAAGGAATTCCGTTGGCTGAACTCCGATGACGTCACCTCTCTGCTATAGCGGGCCCCAGGCTCCTTGCCGAGTGTCCGAAGGGAGGGGTGGGACTGGTCCGTCCCCGGTTGGCTTCAGCTCCCAGCTCGCTATTTCATGAAGGCTTGGCTAAAGACTTCTTCCTGCCAAGCTGCGTCTCGGAGGCTAGCGGGACCCAGTCACGTTTGCTGCTGGCGGACGGGCCGGCAGCCGCGCCGCAGCGCGCGGACTGTGCCTGGCAGATCTGGACCTCTGCGTCTCCTGGCAGGGATTCGCTCGTCTGGGGCAATCTGTCGCTTCAAAAAATCCTAGTAGCTCCCGGCCAGTCTCTCTTCAGTGGAATTTTGCTAGGAGATTCTCCGTTGGTAGAATCTAAGCGTTATCTATGCGTCTTTATGACCCCATCACTGGGGGGGTATTGAAAACGCTGCCTCTCCGCCCGCCGCCATGTTGGATCTCTCAATATATAAAATTTACATAATATTTCTGCTTATTAATCCCCTGTTGGAAGGGTATTTGACAAACCTTTTTCTCCCGTTCTGTAGGCTCTCTTAAACTCTTAATTGTTTTCTTTGCTGTGCAGAATCTTTTTAGTTGGATGCTGTCACATTTATTAATTCTCACTTTTATTTCTTGAGTTTTAGAATCTTTTTAAGGAAGTCAGTACCTCTGCCAATGTGTTGGAATGTTTCACTATTTTCTTGTATTAGTTTGGTGTTTTTGGACTAATTCCTCAGACTTTGATCTACTTTGAGGTGATTTTTTTTTGTTTGTTCAGAGTAAAAGGTAGGGATCTAGTTTCATTTTTCTTATAAACTATTCAGTTTTCCCTGCAGAATTTGTTAAAGAGTGTGTTGTTTGTCTAGTATGTGTTTTGGCACCTTTGTCAGGAATCAGATTTATGTGGATTTGTCTCTGTGTCTTTAGTCCATTTTTAGTTCACTTTTATGTACTGTTTAAGGTCCAGGTCCAGCTTCATTCCTTTGCGTGTAAATGTCTTCCTTTCCCAGCACCATGCATGGATGAGACTGTCCCTTCTCTGTTGTAAGTTCCTTGGTGCCTTTTTGGTAATTGACTCTGTGTGTGTGGGTTTGTATCTGAGCTCTCTCCTTGTTCCACATACATATGATATCCTCTTTCTCTTCTTTGTGACAGCTTTCATGTCAGTATCTGAGTGGAGTTTGTTAAGTCCAACAGTATACTCATAATCACGTACTGTGATGCCTCTCATTTTCATCAGGAGGAGATGACTATTCATGATCTTTTGTGGTCTTATTGAATTAAAGGGTTTTCTTTCTATATCAAGTAAGATTGTCATTGATAGATCACCAGGCTATGTCACTGAATCTCTTGCTTTGGGTAATCTGGACATTTTAACAATGTTTATTCTTCAGTCCATAAGCACACTATATCTTTCCTTGCATGTATGTCTTCATTTTCTTTCATGTGTATTTACTAATTTTCAGTATGCAGATGAATTTGCTTTCTTTGAATACATTTAGCTCAGTGTGATCCTAAGTATTTTGTTCTTTGTGATGCCATCATAAATGGAATATTATTATTAGTGTTCTTTTTGATAGATGATTATTAAGGATATAGAAATGCATCTGATTTTCTCAAGTGGATTTTGTCTCCTGAACCTTGACTGAACTTGATAGTTAGTTCTAACAGTTTTTATTGGAGAAGGTTGTAGCATGTTCTGTGAAGAGGACTTGTCCTCTGCCAACAGAGGCAGCCCTTCCTTCTTCCTTCCTGGTATGGGTGTCTGTGATTTCTTTTTCCTTACTGATTGCTATGGCTGGGACCTCCAGTTCTATGTGGAATACTGATGTGTGGGCAACCTCATCTTGGTCCTGATCTTAAAGGAAAAAGCTTTCCATTTTTTAGCCACTGCATACAATGTTTCATGTGGCAGATCCTGTATGACCTTTATTGTCTGTGGTGCATTCCTTTCGTACCTAATTTTTGGAGGACATCGTTGACTTTTTTCAGAATCAATCTTCTGTACCTATTGAGATAATATGACTTTATCTTTCATTCTGTCACTATGGTTTATCACATTGAATTATTTGTGTGTTTTGAAGCATTCTTGCACCCTGGGATAAATCTCACTTGGTCCTAGTGTATGGTTTAGTGAATGTTCTGTTGAATTTGTTCTACCAGCATTTGTTAAGGATTTTTGGTTTTTTTGTCTATGGACCTGAGATACATTGCCCTGTACCTATAGGTTTTGCTGTGGTTTTTATAATATTACAGTAACTTTACAGTGTGGCCTATTCGAAGCTTATCCGAGTTGTATTTAGAATGCTGCTTCTCAGACAAGAAAGAGAAAGCTAAACAGAAACCCAGCATAATTCCTTTCTGTGAACCTGAACTTGCACTTCTTTGCGGCTCCAGGGATGGACCCCACACATTGAGCAATCACTGTGGGAGGCCAGGCCTTAGCACTCAGCCTGTCACCTGGTGCCTTTAGTCCTGCACCAAATCCTGTGGGAAAAAGCCAAAGCAGTTCTCACTTGCATTCATTTATCTATGTGTTCATGCAGATTTTATATCATTGATGTGTCCTTTAACAAATGAGGTCCTCTTTAGAGACACCCTGAACATGTCAATCTATTTCTTCATGGAACAGCTTCCTTGACTTCTTGTGGGCACAAACTGACCCACCTCCACAGCCACAGTATTTCCTGGTGCGTGGGGAGAAGATTTGGCCATCTACCCCCTCTACATGGCATTGCTGAAGGCTTCAATTCTGAATGTAAGAATGTACTTAATGCCAATAAACAAAATCTTTTAGAAATGAATAAAACTTTTAATTTTAAAAGTAACCAATTATACAAAAAAAAATTTCACATAAAATAAAAGGAAGAAATAAAGTAAGAGCAGTGCAGAGGCATGGAGGCTGTGGGTTGGTCTCAGTAAGAGGTGCTGGCTGAATGGCCTCCAGTGGTGGTTGACCCGGAGCTGCCTCTGCAGGCCTTTCCAGGTCCAGCTCTCTCTCAGGTGGTAGAGCTCCTCAAGCACCAGAGGTGGCCCTGCAGCTGCAAGAGGAATAAAGTTCAAAAAACTATCCATGTTCCTTCCAGGGACAAAATATTCCCCACTGCCTTTCACAGAGCTCCATACAAACCCAACCCTGGCAGTGTCCCCAGAATGCATGCAGACAGTGACAGCTCCGCTTCTCATTGTGCCTGCCCTGCCCCAGTTTCTGGAAGGTATGCTCTGCATCTCAAACCCCATCCCATTCCTACATACTCATACCCCCATCTCAGTCCTCCTCACCTTCGGCCTCTTCCTGCTGGGCTCTGAGTTTTGTATCCAGTCTAGGACCTGGTGGCCTTGGTCCTCCATGTTGGGGCCTGTTACAATTTCTGCACATTTTTAGTTTGTTTTGTTTTGTTTTGTTTTTTGGCACTGGTGATTAAACCCAGGGGTACTGTACCAAAGAGCCAAATTGCCAGCACCTTTTCTTTGTAATTGTGAGTCAGGGTCTCACTGAGTTGCTTTTGGCCAAGCTACTTTCCTGGGTTTGGTCCTGAACCAGCCATCTTCTTGCCTCAGCCTCTGGAGTTGCTGTGTCATAGGTGTGCAACACCAATACAGGCCTGCAGTTTACTCTTGAGAAATATTACTTTTTCTTGGAGTAAATGCCCTTAATTCTGAAACCGTAGAACTTATCGTGCATGTGAGTGGAAAGGGATAAAATTTAATGAATGCAGTTTAATATAATTAAATATTATTTTATTATATATTTATTAATTAATTAATTAAGAAATAAAAAATTTCCCACTTTTTGCCCATGAGAGCATCATTGATGACTGGGCAGATCACTCAAGGTCTCTGTCATGAATCTCTGTGGCCCTTTCAGTCTGTCTCACATTCTCCCACACAGGTTCATTTACATATGTTTCTGTGGATGTTTACACCATAGAAAAATGGTGACCTGGGCACAGACATCATGAATGCATTTCCCCCCCCACGTAACAGTTCCTTAACCCCTTTGCCTATGGGCACAGACAGACCCACCTCAGCTGCTGCATAGCATGTCTGCAGCAGATTTCTCCACATGGATGATAGTGAGGACTCTAATTCCTTGCTGCCAGAGTCTCTGCCTCCACATTTTCACTAGTTCTGGACATCAACCAGTCAGTCTAAAGGAGGCAAATGCTACCTCACTATCATACATTTTGTATGGGTTCACTGGGAGATTGAATATCTCTGACATTTTCTAACCAATGTGGTGATTTTGTTTTGAATTGCAGGAGTTTGTTTTTGTCCTAGAAGGAAATTTGACTCAGGAGTTTTGGGTATCCCTAGGAGCAGTAGTCATTTCCTTTGTGGCATGTGACACTTATGTCATAGAAAGGCAGTTCCCCACCCAATGTTATCAAAGCATTTACTGTGGGGTTTTACTTTTTATATAACTTTGACATATTTCCACTTCTAACAGCACAAAAATGTACCCAATTCCTCAATAGTATGTGGCCAACAGAAATCTTAGTGCACTGATGTGAAAAATTCAGAATAGGCATCTCACAGGGACAGAAGGATGAGTGATCATCTAGGACCAGAGGAAGGGAAAGGAGAGGGACTGCTTATGGGTAGAGGATGAGGAAATGGTTGTGGACCTAGACAGGGGTCCTGGCTGCCTGACATTGAAAATGGACTTCATGGCACTGAACTAAGCATTTCAAAGTGAGTAAAATGTCAAATTTTGTTTAAAATTAATGATAAAATGAAAAGAAAGTTGTCAAATAAAAAGGAAAAGGAATAAAAGGTCAATGGAGGTGAAGGGTCACTGTGAGATGGGAGCAGGTTCAAGATGCAGCTCAGAAACTGGCACTAGCTTCTGGAGGGTCTGCAGTAGTTGGCCAGGTCTAATCCATCACCCAATCTCAGGCCCCCATCTTCTTCACCTTCGGGCTCTGCCTCAGTGGTTTCTAGATACTCCAGCAGGTGTGGGAATCAGTGGCCTTGATGTTGCACAGGTGGGCCTGGCATGGCGACCTGGCTGTTGACTCTGCTGCTGGACAGTGATCCAGACAGGAACCAGGAGGATGTGGGTGGGCCACAGCAGGAGAGGCCTCAAAAGTGGCGGCAGCTCCCTGCATTACGAGAGTTATCCCAGGAGTAACTGAAAACCATCCATTCTAGAGGAGTAGATAGAAGTTTATCTTCAGCAAGAGGGTCCTGTATGAGTCACCCAGGCTGTCATCACACAGCCCTGAGCATCCGGATGATGGTGGTAACTGGTTTCCTTCTGGAATGTGGGGCAGCTCAGGGAGGCCAGCTCCTGTCCACCCAGCCTGCAGTGTGTTCTTATTGGACAGAGTAGCAAGAGTCCCCTGATGTTTTGGCTCAATACAGCTAACCTTGTAATATTTGGAGAGAATGTGGCAGGACAGCCAGGCCACTGCCACATGGACAACTGTCACTGGAGTTAAAATGAGGTGAAATGTCAGAATGGAGAGGAAGCGAAGTGAAAGGATGACAATGTGGCTTTCCAGAGGTTTCCACCAATATGTGGACAGTGACCTTGTACTTGATGAAGGCCAAGGCTGAGCACAGAGTATGGGGGTGGATGATGAGTTGAAGCCTAGTTCCATAGGGTACAGGATTGTGGTCCTTCCATCCCTCAAGCACTGTAGGGAGGTGGCCTTTTGGCTCCAGATACCCCTCTGTTCTTCTGTGCCCTGCATGTGGAGTCCCATTTGTACCCATTGTCACCCTGAAGTTAAGCTGGTGCCTCCTCCTCAGTGAGCCAAACTTGCACTCTACATCTCCTCAGTGGTAATCTGCCATCCCCTCCCCATGAGTGCTTGAGTGTAGACTGGCTTTAGTGACACACTTGTAACCTATAGAGTATGACAAATGGCATGTGGTATCATTTCAGCATGATTTTCTTGACCTTTTGTGCTCTGTCTCT
>NW_025999894.1:856792-864944 GCF_001458135.2 Marmota marmota marmota | reverse complement strand
ATAGTAGAGGATAGGAAAGGCAGCAGAACACAACAGACACTAGTATGGCAATATGTAAATCAATGGATGTGTAACTGATGTGATTCTGCAATCTGTATATGGGGTAAAAATGGGAGCTCATAACCCACTTGAATCAAAGTGTGAAATATGATATATCAAGAACTATGTAATGTTTTGAACAGCCAACAATAAAAAATTTTAAAAAAAAAGATATGTTGTTGTCTCTTAGTTGAGTCATATCAGTTACCCAAAATGGTGAGGCCACATATGGCTGGACAACTTCTATTTTAAAACCCAAATCCAGTGGAAACCAGAAAATCTGGTGGTCTTGCCCTGGGAGACATTTTGTACATTTGATATGCTAATGAACTGGACTGATCAGTAATGACCAAGTGGGAGCCTATAATGTGCCCATGTCTTCTGACTCTTATTATCAGACCACCCATGCCATACTGAGAGGTACCATAGCCCTGGCCATGTTTGTGACGTCTTAATATACTGATAATGCAATCATGTTTACAGGGTGGTAGAGTAGAAAGCCTCTTGGCACAGTTCCCAACCTCTTCCCTGCAGTGTTTTACAAGAGAAAGAAATATAGCCAAAGGCCTGTTGTATTCAAAAGAATTAAGTGGACTTTTCCCAACTGCTAGGGGATGTTCTCTACATACTTGAACTTTCCCTAATGATGGGGGTGTCGCTGTTGTTCAGCATGGTTGCTCTGAGCACTCTTGACTCTATGCTGGTGGAATGACTCAGGATGGTGTCATGGGAGAATGACCAACTTATTTTAAAATTAATTGTAAAAGCCAGGTATACTGGGTCACCCCTGTAACCCCAGTAGTTTGGAAGACTGAGACAGGATCATGAGCTTGAGGCCAGCCTGAGCAACACAGAGAAACCCATCTCAAAAATAAATGAATAAATAAATATATAAAAAATTTCCAGTGTAAAGAAAATCATTAAATAACCATCATTTGTACCACTGTTAGAGGTGTATACTGAGTGTGTGTGTGTGTGTGTGTGTGTGTGTGTGTGTTGAGATGGGGTCTTGCTATGTTTCCTAGTCTCTTCTCTTACTCTTAGGTCTTAATGATCCTCAAACCTCAGCATTCTGAGTATCTGGGATTACAGACATCCCCTATCTCATTTGACTCTCATTGTGATTTTTAAAATTTTTTTTAATTTTTAAAAATTGTAAATGGATGCAATACTTTTATTTTGTTTATTTATTTTTATGTGGTGCTGAGGATCAAACCCAGGGCCTCACAGGTACAAGGCAGTTGCTCTACCACTGAGGCCCAGCCCCAGCCCCTCTCATTGGGATTTTAAGTTGCATTGTTATAATGGCTAAAGATGTTGTGCATCTTTACCTTTGCATGTTGGACTCTGCATTTTCTTCATGACAGTAGTCCAATTAAAGATTAGGACCTAGAAAAATTACAAACTAAGCCCTATCTTAGAAGAAGGAAGAAAACAATAAAGATTATAACTGGAAATAATGTCCAGGTGCAGTGGCATATACTTAAAATCCCAGCAGCTTGGAGGACTGTGGCAGAAGGATTGTGGGTTCAAAGCCATCCTCAGCAATTTAGTGAGCTCCTACAAAATTTAGCAAAACCCTGTCTCTAAATAAAATTATTAAAAAAGGGATGGGGATGTGTCTAGGTTTAATGTTTGGTACCAAAAAAGAGTAAAGAATAATGAAATAGAGGACGTGAAATCATTGATATAATCCATAAAATCCTAATTTGATTTTTTGAAAAGATCAGCAAAATTAACCAACCTTCACCTTAGAAGCAACAAGAACAAAAGGTATGACCCAACATATAAGATTTGAACATGGGATCATTATGCCTAACAGAAAGAAAAGGCATCCCAATAGAGGACAGTGAATAATTTAGATGAAATTATTTTCTGCCAGTTAATCAGCATGAGGCCACAGGGAAGCACAAGGTCACCTTGCACAATGAAGGCAAGGATCCTGCCCTGAGCTCCTTTGGAAGCCTGGGGGCGGTAAGGGCAATGGGAATGCCAAGGGAGTGATAGCGTATGAGCCAGTCCCTGAGTTATCTTCGAGGTGAATTCTGGGCCATTATCTGATTGAATAGAAGTGGGCATCCCAAAACGGGGGATTATGTGAGTGAGCAATAGATCAACTACCATAGAGGCCCGTTTATTGGAAGTGGGAAAGGCTTTAACCCATTCCGAAAAAGTATCTACCAATACAAGATATTTTATGTTTTTTACTCGGGACATGTTGGTGAAATCAATCTGCCAGTCTGCAGCTGGGGTATGACCATGGGCCTGATGAGAAGGGAAAGGTTTAGGTTTTAATGGATATTGGTATTGGTTCTCTGGCAGATCTGACAAGCGGAAGTGATCTGTTGTAGGAGGGTCTTATCACGTGGTAAAGGGTGAAAAAGGAGTGAAGGAAAGTAGTAAGACTCTGTGGACTAGAATAGAATATAGAGTGAAGAAACTGGAAGAGTTGTTGGGGATCGGCTGGTAACAAAGAGTAGCGGAGAAGAGGTAATAGACCCTCACCAAGCTTACCATGGAATTAAGCCTGGACTGGGTAAAGGTGCTCCCCTTGGCTTTATTGCACATTAGGGCCCTGCCATAAAAAGCCTTCTAATCTCTCACCTTTCGAAGTCATGTATGGCCATCCCCTCGTTCCTCCCAGACTGCCTACAGAACCCCTACCCATCTCCGAAACCTATGCCCTGCCCCTCCTCTTCCATCTATGCTCTGAACTTTGGCGCTATCAAGCCTGGCTCCTTCCTGACCCCAGTCTCTCTCAAAACCCTACCTCCTTAACACCTGGTCAACTTGTTTATTATTGCCCACTGGGGGAAAAGCCCCCTCTAAAACCAAACTGGGAGGGTCCTGCTCAGGTGATTATATGCACTCCCTTGGCAGCCAAACTCAAACTACCTAATAACCAACTTACCCCATGGATTCATTCCAGGCTTAAGCCCGACACTCCTACACCTTCATCAGAAGAGCCAACGATCGTCACCTGTCATTAAGTATCTAGTCAATGCTCCCCCTCATTTCTAGCCCCTCTTGGGTCCTCTCTTTGCCCTTTATTCAAGGCAATTGACCCTAAGGGCCCCCTTCAGCCAGACCCCCTTTTCTTCCTTACAGACCCGCGACTTGCTTGGATCTGGCTGGTAGTGGGATCCTTGTGTGTTGTCCTTCTGACAAACCACTTAGGTGTCCAGAGCATGGTGACCCCTGAATAAATGTGATCATAAGAGAGCACTTTACCAGTTGCCTTCTGGGCCTAAGGAGAAACAGGTGAGTTTTGTTTACCCTCCCAGTTTCATTGAGGTGTAACTGGTGTGCAGGACCCTGCATATAGTTGGCGCGTACATTTGGGCATGTGCACATGCAGATGTTCCCATCACCACCCTCCAACAGCATTCCCATGCCTTGGTGTCATGAGCTAGTTACAGGCTTTTATAGTTTCTGCTTTTCCTATGTGTATGTGTGTGCATGTCTGAGTTCAGTTTTAAGTCCCCAGGGGAAGAAGTTACCATCTTCTGATGGCAGCTGGAGTGTATGTAAGTACCACTGAGACTCGATGCTCAGACCAGTGGTTGGCTGGAGCATCTATGCCAAGTGTGATAGCATGCGCTTAGTGTGTCCACCTTCAAGTTTACACAGGGCTCCAGAGGGCCTCCCAGTTTTGTAAGAATTCCAAGTATCAGTATTTAAAGTTGAGGTGTTTCACATAAAACCTGGAGTTATCTGACTGCTCTCAAAGGGAAATATGGTAGCTGGTACACCAGGTAGGAGAAAGATTGAAGGGCAGCCTTAATAGAGAGGGGAGGGAGCTAGATTGGACTAGGAATGAAGAGTGGAATTGAGGGTATTAGGTGCAGGACAGGCTGGTGTGCAGGGCCTGCAGGGCAAGCCAAACAAAGTTAGCTGCAGAATGACCTGGCCTCTCAAACCCTCTGTCTGGTTCTATATCACCTGTTTGCTTCAAGCCTCAATGCCAAAGCCCCCACTCAAGGCTGAACACTCAACCCCCCCCCCCGGCTCAGGGTTGAACACTTAACACCCCTTAGGCCAAAAAGGCAGCTTGCAGACCCAGAGACCCCATTAGATTTGGGCTATAAAAACTCCCTGTGCCTGTTCCTTCCCCCTATCATAAAGTTCATTCAGACTCAGGTGAGTAAAATTTCTAATCAAGCTTTTAACCAGCTTCTCCTCAGGAGGAGAAGATTTGGGCTATAAAAACTCTTTGGGCCAATCCCCGGTGGTAACAAAGAGTAGCGGAGAAGAGGTAAAGCTCTGTAGGGTGGCTGATTGGCCTTGGAATTCCCCATAGTAGTAAGGGAGGAGTCAGTTTGGTGGGCCTTGCAATGGATTATTCCCAGTTGGGAAGGCAGCCTGGAGGCTCGTAGTAGGCCAGAAATAAGTGTGGAATTAATGACTGCCGTCCCTCAGATGGTCAATAGCCCCCTTTCTTCCAAATGCCTGCATGGGAGATCTGTATATAGGGAGAGGGTTTTTCCCTCCGCTAGCTCGCATCCCCTTGTGGCAGCTATGAGTTCAGCTTGTTGGTTGGTGGTATTTGGTGGGAGAGGTTTTGCCTCTATGATGGATGAGAGGGAAATGACAGCATGTCCCGATACTTTAACCCCTTCGTGTATAAAGGAGCTACCATCTGAGAACCAGACGAGGTCCAAGAGGGCAGGGGTCCCTCAGAAATGGTGGTAGGGCAGGGTAAAATCTTCTCTAATACCTCCAGGCATTTGTGGACGGGATCTTGTGAGGGAGAGGATGGGAGGAGGGAGGCAGGGTTTAATGGAGAGCAGGGCTGAAAAGAGATGGAGGGATTTTCAAGGAGAGACAAGGAGGGATAGAACCCTGGAAGGAGGAAGTGACTGTAGCCCCTTGTAAGTAAGGAAATCCTTTAGATGGTGAGGAGATGAGGTGGTTAGCAGGGGTCCAAAGGTAAGCTTGTGTGCTTCTTTCTGGAGGTCATGGGCCGCTGCTAGGGCTCTAAGGCATGGGGGCCAGCCCCTGATGGTGGGGTTGAACTGTTTGGATAGGTAGGCCCCTGGTGCAAATGTGGGGCCTTATTCCTGACCCAGAAAGCCCAGACTTTGTCCCTGTTTTTCATGTACATAGAGGGTGAAGGGTTGGGAGAGGTCGGGGAGATGCAGGGCAGATGCCCAGAGGAGGGTCTTTTTATAAAGGGCTTCCCTACTCCTGAGGGTAGGGGTTCATCTTGGGGGCCCTTGGCTAGATTATATAGCGGCCTGGCGAGGAAGGAGAAATTCAAAAGTAATCCAGGCCCTGAAGTACCTAGCCAAACCCAAGAAGGAGAGTCATCTTTGGTCTTTGGTGTAGGTATAGACACAGTAAGCTGTTTTCTGTCTACCGTAGTGGCCTTTTTCCCTTGAGAGAGAGAGAACCCTAGATCTGAGAGAATGGGAAGTTGTCTATGGAACAGAGTAATAGGGGACTCTTTCTTGGATAGATGGTCTTTCCTCCTACCCTGACAATAGGAGAGGTGGCACTGTTTGCCCCCAGAATTCTGTCAGGACTGAGAAGATAGCCCTGGTGTCAAGGAGAAAATCAACCTTGCATCCATCCACCTGAATCCACACCCTGGGTTCCTGTCTATTGATCATTATGGTTGGGGACAAGGACCAAAGGCACCATCAATCGATTGCCATGCCCAGAAAGTCGGAGGGTTCCCTGGCCATAGGTCTTCTATGGGATCTAGGACAGTCAGAGCCCCAATGACCCTGTTGTTAACATTTAGGGCATGGAGTACTTGGAGTGCATGGTGCGGGGCATGCCCTGGCTCAGTGTCCCTCCTTGCCACACTTGAAGCAAGCACTCGGGGTGTTTTCGGTGATGGGCAGCGACACAAGGAAGGATCCTGCAGCACCTGGGGGAGCATAAAAACCTTAAAGGCTACCACCAAGATCTCAGTCTGGGGGGGTGGCAGGGCCTTGTTTGAGCTTTTTTAGTTTGGCCCAGATGTCGGGGTAGCTCTGCGAGAGGAAATATGTCATAAGGACATGACGGCCATCTGGGGTTTCGGGATCTAGGTTAGTGCTGAAGGGCTTTCGTAAGCCGATCCAGAAATTCCAATGGGGTCTCTTGTAATTTTTTGGAAATTGACAGCCTTAAGTGCCGCTTTTTTTTTTTTTTTTTGAGCCCAGCAATAATACATGCAGAGAATCAGTCCCTACTCTATATGCCAGCTTGTGTATTATCTGGGGCAGCAAGTGGCCCCAGAGGGTGATTGGGATTAACTCGGTGAATTTCATCCGCATGGGCTGTGGAAAGTTCCCAGACTCTGGTACATTCCTCAAGAAGGAGAGTATTAGCCAATAACATATAAGTGAGGCTATAAGCCTGGAGGGCCCTTTTGAAAGTCTCTTTTGTGGTGAATGAGCCCAACCTTTGCTCGAGTTGCATGGGGTCATTCATAGAGAACGGGACATGTACCTGGATAATGCCCTCAGGTCCAGCAACCTCTCTTAAAGGGGCCATGATTTATGGGACTAGGGGCGGGACATAGTTTGGGGGAACTAAAGGTGTCAAGTAAGGGGGAGCACCTGAGGGGGTGGACGGAGCCAATGGGGGAGGTCGGTAGGGAGGGGGTTCATCTGCCTGATAGGTAGGGGTGAGAATGAAGAAGAGAAAAAACCTCAACATAGGGGAACTCCTTCCACTTTTTCAAGCACTCTCAGGAGTTAAAAAAGATCTCTAAGAATTGCGGGATCTAGGGATCCTCCTGGGGGCCATTGACTTTGATTGTCTAATGGATAGTAAGGCCAATCTTGTGTGCAGAATTTAATAAGGGGGAGTCTGCAGGGAGGGAAGAAGAGGCCCCCATAGGTCAGGAGAGGGACAAGGGTGGTTGAGAGAGAGAGAGAGAGAGAGAGAGAGAGGAGTGCCTGTTCTTCCACCCCTAAGTACCTCCCACTCATGAATGGGGTTCCAGAGAGTCCACCGTCACCATGAAGGTCGTGGTGGGGTGCATTCTCTCCTCCAGATTGAGCATCAGAGGTTTGCCGGATGATCATGGTCAAAGCCCCTGCATAGCCCATCTGAAGTTGGATACCTGATAGGGGAACTCACCTACTGAAGATCTGGTGTTGTAAAAGCAATTGAAAGAGTGGATCTGGACGGCAAGCCTTGAGAGAGGGGGCCCTCGAGTAGCGAGGCATTCCCCCTCCCGGGTTTCAGCACCAATGAAAGAACAAACAAGGCTTGTTGTTGGAGCAAATGCCCGTTTATTGAGGAACAGCTCTGCATATATAGAGCCAGGGGTGGTTTGACAGATGGCATGGGGTGCTTTTTGATTGGAGGGTAAGGATCAGGTGAGCCAGCAGGGCTAGTCTGATTGGTGGGTAGGATCAGGTGAGCCAGCAGGGCTCACCATTGGATGGCTCTTCTTGGGGAATGGGGAAGTTAGTCTTTGGAGCCGGGGCAACTCCCAACAACTTCCAAGTGTGAAAGTTATTGCACTAAGCAAAATTTGTCAATCACTTTTAGAAGATTCCCAAAATGATGGTGATACTTTAATAATAACTATTAATATTTTATGGCAATAAAGGCCATTCATATGAAATGTGTACAGAATTTAATACAAAATCCAGTGATGGAGTATTTTGCATGAGATGTTTTTTGAATTAATTTTTTAATTATTCAATATCTGAAGATACTTTAACTTTATGTATCTCCAATGCAATGGGGGAAATTAGGATGCCTTAACATTCTTTAAAAATTTTCTGTATGCAAAAAAAAATTTTTGTTGGCTGTGGTTGAGGCTCAGGGATAGAATGCTTACAAGCATGTGTGAGGCACTGGGTTCTATCCTTGCACCACATTAAAAATAAATAAATAAATAAAGTTATTGTGTCCATCAATAACTGAAAAAAACAATATTAAAAATTAAGTTTCTCTAATTTCTTTTTTTTTTTTAATTTTTTATTGTGGGTTGTTCAAAACGTTACAAATTTCTTGGCATATCATATTTGACACTTTGATTCAAGTGGGTTATGAACTCCCACCTTCACCCCATACACAGATTGCAGAATCACATCAGTTACACATCCATTGATTTACAAATTGCCATCCTAGTGTCTGTTGTGCTCCGCTGCCTTTCCCATCC
>NW_025999894.1:817346-848717 GCF_001458135.2 Marmota marmota marmota | reverse complement strand
GTGTTACCCTCCGTGCGACAAACCTCTCGCGTTTGAGTCCCCGTAGCAGATCCTCATGCGATGGAAATCCTTCCTCCAGGTTCCGGAGCACCCCACTATTGCTGGAAATTCCTAACAAGATATCCTTTAGCCGTCCTGACTTGTCATACTCCCACACAGTGAAGCAGCACACGGGGGTAATGCACTCCCCTCGCCGCCATCTTCTTTCAAGTTTCTCTAATTTCACCATCTTTCCTGTCCCCATGCCCCCTCCCCTCCCATCATTACCCTAGGTACATGTATGACTGAACATCTGGTGTGACTCTATGTTGTATACAACCAGAGATATGAAAAATTGTGCTCAATTATGTACAATGAATCAAAATGCATTCTGTGTCATGCATAACTAAATAGAACAAATTTTTGAAAAGAAAAAATCATTTTTATCTCCCTAAATCATTGGAACTTTGAGCCTTGGATCCTACATTATCAATTTTTATTTGCATTTGTCTTTGTTCATTTTCTAATTTGGAAAGTATATTTATGTCTTGTAACAATTCTTCTTCAAACATTCTTGAAGTTACTTTCCTTTCCTGTTAGCAAAAGCCTTCTAATATGGAATGCTGATTTATTTTTTGGAAATTATTTTGTTATTGGAAAGCCTACTTGATTTCCTCTACTTTTCCCCTAAAACACCAGCCCATATTGATGAATCGCAGAAATTATTAATTTATTTGCCCAAAGAAGGATTTGATTTTGGTGTAGGGAATTTCTTCAATTGATATGATATTTAAAGTTATTCCATACAATTAGATGGAATTTAATATATATTTCAGATGTTTAATATATATTTCATGTATATGAGCATGTGATCAGTGTTGTTAATTTTGGGGGAAAATGTTTTGATTACAATGACTGTCTCCTGGTGCCACACAGTTGGGTAAATCCCATCCTCTCATAATCCCTAAACACTTTCCATCCTGTAAATCTCTACCAGATCAAGTGATTTCCTTGCACCTCCAGTCACTAAAACATGCCAGTAGAATCCCATAGAGCAGAGATCTGTGAATGAACACACAAACTCTGTCCAATTATCTTTCTGCTGTCCTCTGATGAACACACGTGTGAACAGTCTCAATCAAATTATGCCTAGGATGAAAGTCAGAACCAATGCTGGAACCATCTTCTGGGGTCATGGAGAGTGAACTGAAGGAGACATTCCAGTGTGGTGTGCAGCTTATCAGGAAGAGGGAGAGATGTGAGTGAATGCCCTTTTCCACAGAGTTGGGAATGGGGCAAAAGGCAGACAGTGTCAGGGTACCTAGCAGAAGAAGTGGTTTATGTGGAAAAGTAGAAATGAGATAACCCTGTGTCTCCACAGCTGAGAGATCAGAGAAGCTTAGGAAAAAGAAATTTCCTCCAAGAAAGTCATGTTCCAATATTGTTTTGGTTCCAAAAGAAAGACTTCAAATACTAATTAAAGTATGAAGACGTCATTGTTAATTTTAGGATCACAGTCACCCCTTATGCTGGAGGATCTGTTCCAACATCCTCAGTGGATGCATGAAACAGTGCAATTCCCCCCAGTTTATCTCATGGCCTGATGGTTGTCAAGGTACTGATGGTCAAGGTACTGATAGAGCATGAATCCATTGGACAAAGGGATGATTCACTTCATGGTCAGGACAGAGAGTGATATTGCCTGATTTCATCATTCTATTCAGAATGGTGAGCAATTTTAAAAGTATACATTGTTTATTTCTACAATCTTGAATTACATAGGTAATTCATGGATAAGTGAAAGAATAGAAAGTGAAATCACTTTTTATTTTATTTGATCTTAGATATACATGATGGTAGATTATATTTTAATATATTGTCTGCACATGGAAAAGCAAAATCTTTGATAAGAGGGAACTGGTGCATTTTAGGCTTTTCCTTGCTATGACCAAAAGACATGACATGAAAAATTAAAAAGGACCAGGGATATAGCTCAGTGGTAAAGAGTACCCCTGGGTTCAACACCCAGCAACAGAAAATAAGAAGCCAATAAACATAGACCTGTATGGCATTTACCCTGCTAAATAAACTTCATCAGTCCCTTCCAACATTATGTGACCAAAGAGAAATGAGACTGCACTGATTTGAAAAATGCAGACTAGGCATATCCCTGGGCTAGAATGATGAGAGGTTGCTGGAGGGGAGATGGGAGTGGTTGTGGGTACCAGATTCAGGAAAATGTTCTGGAACTACATAGTGGAGATAGGTGCAGTGTTCTGAGAATGTACTTCATGCCAATAAACTGAATCTTTAACAAATATTTAATTTGAAAAAGCTAATATTAATAAAAATATAAGTAAATACATACAATAAAAAGAATGAAAAATAAATGCCAGGAGAGGGCAAGAGCACCTCTGGCATGGGAATAGGTATAAGAGGGAGCTCAGTCGGTTTCGCTGGCTGAGGGGTCACCAGGAGCTGCTGGCCTGGAGATGACATTTCAGGCATTTCCAGCTATAGTGCTCTCCCAGATGGTGAAAATTGGCCAGTTGTCTCCTCAGTCACCAGAAGTGGCCCTGCATTTGCAAGCAGAGTAAAAGTTGCCAACTATCCATGTTCCTTCCAGGGACAAAATGCTTTCCACTGCCTTCCTCAGAGATCCACACACAAACCCACCCCTTGAGAGTGTCCCCAGAATGCATGCAGAGAATGACAGCTGTGCTTCTCATTGTTTCTGCCCCACCCATGTTTCTGGAAGATGTGCTTTGCATGTCCAGCCCCGTCCCATCCCCATATGCTCACAGCTACCACCCAGACCTTCTCACATTTGGCCTCTCCCTCGATGGGCTCTGGGTTTTCAATAAAGCCCAGGATGCGGTGGTCTTCATCCTCCAAGTCATGGCCTGTCACATAGACATGGCAATGGATGTTCCGAGCAGGATTATGAAGCCATTGTAATCCAATGAGTGAAGACACCACCCTAGAGGAATGCGGGTGGGGGGAAACAGCAGCCTGAGAGGCCTGGCCTTTCTGACCATGAGGTTGATATTCATGGCACCCCACTGTTCAAAGGAGAAGGCTGGGCTCAGAGAGGTGCAGGGCCAGTTCCAGGACTCACAGCAGTATATGACCCTCTCACCATGCGCAGGGCTTACCTTCTCCACATATGTCTGTCTCCTCCTCGGTTGAGGAACCAGAGGTGCTGGATGTGAAAGAGGAGTCATCATTTAGGCAGTATGGCTCTAGGGTGTCCTCCAAGCTCTCTAGGGACTGTGCCTGGAACATATATAACAAGCTACTATCATCTACCTCTGTAGCCACCTCTCCCTTCTGGAATGGGACATGGAGGAGATGGAGAGTCAATGGCTGAAGTGTGACCCACCAGATGTATCTGGGGATGGTGTTCAATGCAAAATCCAAAGCCCTAAGGGGTTTGTCCCAGAGGGGGACAGGAGAGCCCCAGCACCACAATGGCTGGCAGAGTTCAAGTGGAATTGCTGAGGGAATAGTTAGCTACCTCAGCAGCTTCAGGCCAGTTTGTTACATGACAAGAGGTGGCAGCTCTGTGCATTAGGAGCATTATCCCCTGAGTCCCACCAGCACATCACCTTCTGGAGGTAAGAAAACAGGCTAATCCCAGACAGTTCTTGTGTGAGGACACCAAGGACATCATTCTCTGTGATGCTGTCAAAGTGGCTCCAGGAGGGAATGAGGTCAGGTCCCAATGCTGGGAAAGGCTGAATGGCTGTGGAAACTGAGTCCACCTGGAAGGTGGTAAAGTGCTGGGGCCCCCAACACCTGTTCTGAGACTGTGGGGTGTGTTCCTTGAGACAGCAAGTGACATAGAAATGGACCAAGTAGCAAAGTTCCCTGGATGTTTTGGCTAAATGTCCCCCTACTAATCCTGTTAATGTGTAAGACTTGGAGAGTTTGTGGAAGGATAGGCAGTCCACTGCCCCCTGGACACCTGGGTCTAGGAGTTATAATCACTTGAATTGTGGGATGCAATATCTTCAGAGAAAGGAAGTGAGAGTGTCAATGTTACTGTTGTGATGTTGTCTCTAATATGGGGACAATGACCTTGCATGTGGCCAAGGCCAAGGCTGGCAGAGAAGGTGGGGATGGGTGAGGAGTTAGTGTTCAGATTCCTTATGGTTCAGGACTCTGCCCCTCCACCTTCCAGCCCCACAAGGAATGTGTTCAGGGTGGTGTCTGGGCTCAGTGTCACCTTCTGTTCTTCTCTCGGCCTGGTCTGTGCAGGCCTCCCTGCTCCCACACTCACCCTGAGGCCAAGCTCGTTCCCACTGGTGCTTGGCCCTGGCACTTCCAGCACTGCTCTTGATTGCAAGCCCCTCTTGCTGTCCTCCTTGAGAACCTGTGGAGAGCAGGTAAACAGAGAGCCTGGTAGCTGGCAGGGAGCCCCTGGTCCTGCCTCGCCTCTGTTCAGGGTGTTTCTGCCCCTAGTGGTGTTCTCCCCACATCTCTCGCAGACCCTGTGTCCCACAGTTCTACCCTAGGAAGACAGGAGATGGCACTGGGGGCCAGAATGAGGCCTAGACACTCCCAATACCCACCTCCATCCCTGTCCTGGGGATGACCATGACAGGACACCTGGCTCACAATCTCCCAGTAGCTGATCCTGCCTCAGCTCCCTGTTCCCCCAAACTCAGGAGGAAGGCATTTCAGGATTACTCATGGTGGTGGATGGTCTCTGCTTCAGTGGCCCTGGATTGTTGTGTGTGGGCCTGCCTTGTCTGTTTATGCAAGGGCAGAGGTAGTGGGAGCAGGATCTCCACCAGCACCTCATTCTCACCATGATATTTTGTCTGCGGGGCGTCCTGGGGTTGGAGTCTGGGGAAGGGGCTGTGCAGCCATAGGGAGAGGTCTGGCGGCGTGGCCTCTTAAAGAGTCAGCCTCCACAGGGGAAGCAAGAACACATGCTTTGGCACCCAAAGTATTTGGGTGGGGAGGAGCTGGGGAGGAGGCTGTTGCTAGAATATGGGTGCCTGGTTACTGGGTTCCAAGTTCTGTTTGCATGAATCACCAAGGAAGGGAGGCCATGACTTGGGGTCCCTGGTCTGACCCCTCCTCCAGAGAAGCCCACATATGTCCCTCTGGCTACTGTTGCCCCTCCTCCAGCCCCATGACATTTCCATATGTGTCCACAGCCATCCCCAACACTGTCGCCCACATCCCTTAGAAGTTATACTCCCATACCCTCTTCAGCCCCCATTTGTCACCCCCTCTTGCCATGAACCAGCATCCATTTATCAGACAAAGATTCAGCCTTTGAGTTTTTGGGATTGGTTTACTTTAGTTAGTGTGATATTCTCCAACTCCAACCATTTACTTGCAAATGCCATGATTTTATTCTCTTTTAATGCCGAGTATTATTTCATTGTGTATATTTACCACAGTTTCTTTATCCATTTATCTATTGAAGGGCATTTAGGTTGGTTTTGTGAATTGTGCTGCTATAAACATTAATGTGGTTTGCTGTTTTTAAGTCCTTTTCTTATAAACCAAGCATTGTGATAGCTGGGTCAAATGGTGGTTCCATTCCAAGTTTTCTAAGGAATCTCCATAATGCTTTCCAGATTCTTTGCACTAATTTGCAATCTCACCTTCAATGGAAGAGTGTGCCTTTCCCCCACACCCTCACCAACACTTATTTTTGTTTGTCTCCTTAATAACTGCCATTCTGACTGGAGAGGAAATCTTAAGACTAGTTTTGATTTGCATTTCTCTATTTGCTAGAGACGTTGAACATATTTTTCATATATTTATTGATCGATTGTATATATTCTTCTGGAAAGTGTCTGTTCAGCTCAATAAATAGACCATTTATTGGTTGGGTTATTTGTTTGGGGTTTTTTTTTTTTACTGTTTTTTGAATTCTTTATATATCCTGGAGATTAGTTCTCTATCTGATGTGCATGTGGTAAAAATTTGCTCCCATTCTTAAGGCTCTATTGACCTTAGTGATTGTTTGTTTTGCTGAGAAGAAGCTTTCCAGTTTGAAACCATCTCATTTATTGATTCTTGATTTTATTTCTTGAACTTTAGGAGTCTTGTTAAGGTAGTAGGGGCCTAATCTGACATGATGAAGATTCGGGCCTACTTTTTCTTCTAATAGGCGAAGGGTCTCTGGTCTAATTCCTAGGTTTTTGATCCACTTTGAGTAGAGTTTTGTGCATGGTGAGAGATAGGGGCTAATTTCATTTTGCTGCATGTGGATTTCCAGTTTTCTCAGCACCATTTGTTGAAGAGGCTATCTTTTCTCCAACACATGTTTTTTGCTCCTTTGTCTACTATGAGGTAACTGTGTTTATGTTGTGTGTTTATCTCTGTATCCTCTATTCTGTACCATTAGTGTACAAGCCTTTTTTGATGCCAATACCATGCCATTATTGTTACTATTGCTATGGTAGTATACATAGTTTAAGGTCTGGTATTGTGAAAGAACCTGCTTTAGTCTTCTTGCTAAGGATTGCTTTGGCTATTCTGTATCCCTCAGTTTTCCAGATGAATTTTATGACAGCTTTTTCTATTTCTATGAGGAATGTCATTGGGATTTTGATTGGAATTGCAATAATCTGTATAGTGCTTTTGGTAGTATGGTCATTTTGACAATATTAATTCTGTGTATCCAAGAACAAGGGAGATCTTTCCATCTTCTAAGATCTTCTTTAATTTCTTTCTTTAGCGTTCTTTAGTTTTTATTGTAGAGATCTTTCACCTCTTTCATTAAGTTGATTCCCAAGTATTTTATTTTATTTTATTTTTTGAAGCTATTACAATGGGATAGTTTGCTCTTTCAGATGATTCATTGGTGATGTACAGAAATGTATTTGATTTATGGGTATTGATTATATACCCTACTAATTTGCTGAATTTATTTATTCTAGAAGTTTTCTGGTGGAATTTTTCTAATTGTCTAATTATAAAATCATGTGAATAGCAAATAGTGATTTAATTTAAATTTTAATTTAATTTTAATTTCTTTCATCTGTCTAATTTCTCTGGCTAGAGTTTCAAGGGCTATGTTAAATAGAAGTGGTGAATGAAGGCATCCCTGTCTTGTTCCAATTTTTAGAGAGAATGCTTTCAATTTTTTTCCATTTGGAATGGTGTTGACCTTAGGCTTATTATAGGCTTATAGTGTCCTGCAGGTTTTCAATATCTCTAATTTAAGGGGGAGAACAATATTAACAGATCCCAATACAAACAATATATAGACTTAATAGCTCCTATTAAGACTTTTATGGTTTTGTCACAATATACAGAAATGGTGATTTCAATTATTAGCTAGAAAATAAACAGTAGGTTTGCAAAATGGTCTACAGTTTCTGATGCTGGGCAGAGAGAGAGAACTGGGGGTGAGGTGTAGGATCAGATGTTAAGGGGGTAGGAGCTGAGGATATAGAGTTATTTATTAGTTATTTTAAAAATTATTAGTTATTTATTAGATCTTAGAGAAATCTAAAGAAGTTGGTTAGGAGCAAAAGAGAGAGAAAGTGATTTGGGGGAGACAAGTAAGTGGGAAGACATTAGAGAGAGTACAAAAACAAATCATAAATGTTAGGAAAAAGAAAAAAATGTAAAAATAAAAAATAAATGAATATACAACCCAACTGTAATACACTATTCGGACATCTCAGTCCTCAGTAACCTAATCCATGAAAAGTAATTGGTTTTGCAAGTGTTTGGGGATGTGAGGGCAGGAGAAGAGAGAAAAAGGAAAGAACAAAAAAAGAGAAAGAAAAGAAAAGAATGAAAGAAAATCTCAGAACTGTTTCTGTTGGAGTTCACTATCTTTCTTGCTTCCCTTCTCATCCACTAGGTGGGGTTGTCTGTTGTTTGCTGGTATCTCCACCCTCAGGGTCGTGAAGGTTACTAGGGTGGGAGGGTTAGTTTTGGTGGTGGAACTCCTGGAGGTGGAGTATAGCACTTGCTGGTCCTCATTGGGAGACTGATGTGGGTGCCTGATCTGACCTCTTTATATCACCTGTGGGCCTCACAATTCCTGGCCTTTACTTTACCCTCTAAACTGTATCACTCACCCCCTCCCTATCTACTTCCCAATCAGGAGCTGATCTTTCCAGAGGTCTTGTGGGCTGTGCTCTGAGGCCTTCACACCTGTCGCACTAGTCACAGAGCTGTTTTATATTGGACATATCTGGACCAGTCTTTGGGAGCTACTGACCAGCCACATAGCTGCAAGCACTGTTCCCAATTAGTGGCTGCAGGGGAGCGTGAGAGTTGGGGACTATAGTTAACTTGATATTGCTTCTACCACCCTGCCAGTGTTCCAAGCTGAGTGTTGCCCTGATTAAATATGGTGAGAAAAGTGTCCCAAGTTGGAGGTGGCCGGTTTCAGAGATGGGGTATCAGGTTGGGCTAGGTGGTAGCATTGAGAGGCATTGAATATGCAGCTCTGGGTGTGCAGTGTTGTGGCTTGAAGCTATCTCCAGACCCTGTCCAGTGTCCCCAAGTGCAGGGAACTATGGCAGCAGTTGCAGTGTCCTAAAATGGAGGCTATTGGGGGAGCCCCACGCTAGTAGATGGGGTCCATGCAGAAGTGGCTGCCAGGGGTCCTGCATGAGAGTGGCGGATGGGGGTCCTGCATGGGAGAGGTGGCCGAATGTATTCTCTGATATGCAGATGCTAATTCACAATAAGTGGTTGGGGGCTCTAGAGAAGAATACCATTACCTTAGGTTAGGTTGAGGAAAGTGAAGGGAGGGGAGGGGAGGGGTTGTGGGGATAGGAAAGATAGTAGAACAAAACTCACATTTTTACTGTATGCATATATGTGGCTGCATGACCAATATGATACTACAACATGAACACTCAGAAAAATGAGAAATTATATCACATCTATGTATGATATATCAAGTACATAAATGCACTCTACTCTCATGTATAACTAATTAAAACAAATAAAAAATTAAAAAACCTTGGAAATCAATATAACCAAAGAAGTGAAAGTCCTCTACAATGTAAACTATAGAACACTAAGAAAAAGTATTGAATAATACCTTAGAAGATGGAAAGACCTCTCATGTTCTTGGACAGAAAGAGTTAATATTGTCAAAATAGCTATACTTCCCAAAGCTTTATACAGATTCAGTGCAGTTTCCATCAAAATTCCAATGATGTTCTTCATACAACTGGAAATATTAGTTATGAAATTCATTTAGAAAAATAAGAAACCAGGAATAGCCAAAGCAATCCTTAGTGAGAACAGCACAGCAGGAAGCATCACAATACAGGACCTCAAATTATGCTACTTCAATAATATAAACAAAATTGAAAGTTTGTTATCTGGGTGGATAATAAAAAAGACTCAGATTACTAAAATCAAAAATTAAAATATTAATTTTAATGTAAATATTAATGTAAAACTGTCAGTTTTACATCAATCATAAAATGTAATCAGGCTCAATGGTGCACACCTGTAGTCATGGTTACTCCAGAATCAAAGGCAGGAAGATCAGTTGAGCCAGGAGTTCAAGGTCAGTGTATTTAATATCACTGAACTGCACCCTTAGAAATGGTAATGCTGGTTAAATTTTCAAATAAGAAAATTTTGGTAAGTAAAAGTCTTGGAACATAGAATTGATCCTGAAAGCTCTGCAGTTTTAGAGTTGACCTGAGTGTTTGGTTTTAGCATAAGTCCATTCTTCGTATTCTTAAAAGCTTTGCACCTTGCAATAGTGTCCCCTTGTCATCATGTTCAAAGAGCCACACATCTTCTGAGCTCTGTATTTTGTGGTTGAATTGTGAGGTTTTAGAAACACAGGTGTTATCACTTTCCTTCTTTTGAGAGCCTGTTCCCTATTGTCCATGTGCAGTCAGCTTGATGGGAGCCTGGAGAAGCCAGCAGACATGGAAATGTTGTAATGAGAGAGGCTTATGTATATGAAATCATATCATCTGCAGACAGGGGTAATTAGACCTAGTTCTAACTAGTCTTATGTGACAGGAGAATGCATTTTGATTCATTATACACAAATGAAGCACAGCACTGCATTTCTCTGGTTGTCCACGAAGTAGAATCTCACCATTTGTGCAGTACACCATTCGTGCACTTGTACATGTACCTAGGATAGTGATATCCATCTCATTCCACTATCTTTCCTACCCCATGACCCCTCCCATCCCCTCACTGTCCTCTGCCCAATCCAAAGTTCCTCAGTTCTTCCCATACCCACCCCCCACCATTATGGGTCAGCATCCACATATCAGAGAAAACATTTACCCTTTGGTTTTGGGGATTGGCTTATGTCGCTTAACATGAAATTCTCCAGCTTCATCCAATTACCTGCAAATGTATGGCCAGTACTTCTAATGGTATATTGAATAAGAGTTTTGTCTTGTTCCTGATCTTATAGAAAATGATTTCACCTCTTCACCTTTCAGCGTGATGTTGTTTTGGGTTTGTGATCCATTGCCTTTATTTGGTTGAGGCACATTTCTCTTATTTCTAATTTTTGAGGGTTTTTCATTAGAAAGGGAAGTAGAATTTTACCGAATGGTTATTCTCTAATGATTTAAATGGGAAATGTGATTTTTAGTTTTGTTGCCTTTAATTTTTTTCAGTGGACACAACATCTCTATTTTATTTTTATATGGTGCTGAGGATCAACCCAGTGCCTCACGCTTACCAGGCGAGTGCGCTACCACTTGAGCCACATCCCCAGCCCCATGTTAAGAGTTTTTAATTCGCTCTGAATACTAGACTCTGAGCAATATGGTTTGCAGGTTGTCTCCTCACATTCTTGTCTGTTTCACTTAGATTATCTAATTTTGTGCCCACCTTTCACAGTTTCTTCTTATAATCCTTTCTATTTGTTTTTATTTAATTGATTTTATTTTTTTAAATACACGACCATTGCGGGTGCCCAGAGGTCTCCAGGCCACCAAAACCTCGGGCTACCTCCGCGGTAACTGGGGCTGATGAGCGGAGACCTCTTGTCCAATCAGCGACCACCTGCCTGCTGCTCCCTGTGATGTCGCCTCTGCCATCCCACGGGTTCCTGGAGGTTTTTTTCCCTGGCAGCTGCAACCACTTGCTGCAGCCATAGACAATACCGCTACCCCGGAACCACGTGACTGCAAACACCCACTGCTGACCCCAGGAGATCGCCTGGTGACGCGGTCCCTACAGCTGCGCCACCGCCATAGTCACTGCTGCCTCTGCTGGCGAGCTGCCTGCTGCAGGGGAGACTCCAGGATTGGTACCCCGTGGCTGCACCCATTTTAAGACACCAGGCAGGACCTGGGGTAGGGGTTCCCGCATGTTTACCACCACAAGAGCCTCAGGTGTCTATTTTGTCGATATCCCTGAGGCACAGGTGGTTTCAGAGGTGGATGACACTAGCACATTATGTGTATTCCAGGCTCCCTCCCTGAGGAGCCTGGTGGAGACTCTGGAGACAGCCTTAGTCTCTGACAGCCTCTCTTTCGGGTCTACCATTTCCAGTTTCTCCACCCAACAGGAGACAGGCGCAGTGTTGGGAAGGTAAGCCCACCCAGGGTGACAGGGTCGTGTATAGCTCTGAGTCCTGGAACTGGCCCTGTGGCTCTCAGCCTCAGCCTGCTCCTCTGAACTGTGGGGTGCCAAGAACACTGACCTCATGGTAGGAAAGGCCAGGCCTCTCATACTGCTGCCCCCTTCCCTCCTGGGTGGTCTCCTCACTCCCTCACTTGCCTCACTATCCACTTGGTAATGTCCACAGCCAGGTCATGGTCACAGGCCCCGACATGGAGGACCAAGAGCACCAGGTCCCGGCCCTGACAGAAAACCCGGAGCTCATGGAGGAAGAGGCTGAAGGTGAGGAGGACTGAGGTGGGGGTATGAGTATGTAGGAATCGGATGGGGCTTGAGATGCAGAGCTTTCCTTCCAGAAACTGGGGCAGGGCAGGCACAATGAGAAGCGGAGCTGTCACTGTCTGCATGCATTCTGGGGACACTGCCAGGGTTGGGTTTGTGTGTGGAACTGTGTGAAAGGCAGTGGGAAATATTTTTTCGCTTGAAGGTGTAAAGCCGGACATGTGGGACCCCAATAGACCTCCAGGAGCCAAATCCGATGCAGTCACACAAGAGTCTTTTTTGCAAGCTCGAGCCTGGACTCACAACTGTTTCTGACACAGCAGTCCCAAGGAGTGAGTCCCATCCTTTAGTTCAATGAGGATTTATAGGTTTTTGGGGGGTACTCTATGCATCACAACATCACACAGCAAATCATTTCATACCTCAGGAAAATCAAACAACAACTCTTAACATTGATTAGCACATTCACTGAAGGGAATGAGTTGGGTAAGGGTGATTGGTTAGTTCAAGTGGTGGATACATTTGAACTGATTGGTTTAGGCCACGATGGGTGTATGCGCTAAACTTGCAGGGTTACCTAATCATGTTCTCAATCACCGAAACGACTGGGAGGGTCACCTGGCATTTCAGATATTTTCCCTTTCTCACTCTGGTTGGTTGTTGCTATGGTTCAACATCATGTCTTTGGGTCTTGCATTGCTGAGTCAAGGCTACCTGGTCACTGCAGTTAGGGGTATCTGGTTCCACGGGCCATTCCTGGAATTTAAGAACGCAGGGTCATCCCCTCTTGGACAGACCTTGCTCTGAAATAGAGGCTGGTTTTTTCAAAAATGGAGTCACATCAGTTTCTCAGAAGGAACATGGACAGTTTCTTGACCTTTACTCCTCTTGTAGCTGCAGGGCCACCTCTGGTGCTTGGGGACGCTCCAGCTCAAATTCCACCACCTCCACCACCTGAGAGTGAGCTGGAGCTGGAAAGGCCTGCAATGGCAGATCCTGACCAAGAATCCCTGCTGGACCCTCAGGCAGCGCCTCTTACTGAGAACAAACCAGAGCCTCCATTCCTTGCCCCTAATATTCTTTTTTTCCTTGTGTTTATTTTAATTTTGTATATTTTATGTATAGTTTGCTTGCTTTAAAATTAAACATTATACTTGTTTGTGAAAAGATCCAGGTTATTGGCATTGAGTGCATTCTCTAAACTGTTCACTAGTCACCACTATGTCATTCCAGAACTTTTCCACTGGACAGGTCTAGCTGTGCCTTCAAAGAATGGCATTTGCTAGCAGAAATCATGCGACCTGTAGCACACCTCAGTATTTCACGGTAGTTATGGTACACATGTGACCCTTAGTTTGGATTCATCTCACTGTACTTCTCCCACCCAACCTCTCTGAGCAAGAAGCTAGTCATTATCCTCTGCAGCTCACAGGCTTTGGGCTTCTGGGCTAAAAGAAGTACTTGAAAGTCTTATTGGTCTTTAAAAAAAAATTCTAACATGGACCATTTAAGGTGATGACAGTTGAGGCGAGTGAGGGGGAGAAACCAAAGCTTTCTTGAGATGGTCACAAGAGAGAAAAGATCAGGATTACATCCTCTACTGTCAGAAAAGAAAAAACTCAAAATACTAGTAGCTTATGATAGACAAATTTATTTTTCTCTCCTATAACAGTCTGGAGCCATTCCCCAGAGCAATCCTGGATTTTGACCCTCTTCCAATCAAAAAGGTAAAATCAAGGCTGGAAGCAGTGGCATTGCCTGTAATCCCAGGGCCTTGGGAGGCTGAGACAGGAGGATTGCAAGTTCAAAGCCATCCTTCGCAAAGGTGAGGTGCTAAGCAACTCAGTGAGACCCTGCCTCTAAATAAAATACAAAAATAGGGCTGGGGTGTGGCTCAGTGGTCAAGTGCCCCTGAGTTCAATCCTTGGTATCCCCTGAATAAGACCTTCTCATTGTATTGGCACCAAGAACAAGGACCAAACTTTCAGTATCATGATGACCAATGATGCTGAGCTTCTTTTCATGTGCTATTGGCTATTTCTATACATTCTTTGGAGAAATGACTGCTTAAATCATTTGCCTATTTTCTTTTTTTTAACATTTTTTATATTTTAGTTGTCAGTGGACCTTTATTTGTGCCTCACACATGCTAGGCAATGCTCTGCCACTGAGCCACTGCCCAGCCCCAGGCCTGTTTTCTAATTGAAATTTTTTCTTGTTTGTTTTTGTGTTATAGAAGATCTTTAAGTCTTCTAAGATAAAAACATTTATAAAATTAGGCACTGAAAATATTTTTTCTCATTCTATGGTTTGTTTTTTCATTTTCTTCAAGGGAGACCCCAGAGAGAGAAGAAGGGGCCACAGGGAAAATGAACCCATGCCAGGGCACATCCCCAGTGACCCACTTCTTCCAGCCATGTTCTACCTGGCTCCAGTTACCCCCTGGTCAGTCCGTTCAAACTAGGATTGACCAGTCAGTTTTCAGCTCTCACAATCCAGTCACTACAACTCTGAGAATTCCTGAATTAACTCAGAAGATTTTGGGGGGGACACCTTATATCCAAACCATAACAGTGATATTTCTATTTTCTTTATTCCTTCTTTATTTATTAATTGGAATTCTTCTGAAAGGGAGAGTTATAACTTCATTATGTTATTTTGTTATATCACCATAGACTCAAGGGCATTTATTTTACTCTCTGGGTTACAAACCAATTCTATCATTGTTTCATTGCTTTAATTGTTCCAAACTCTTTCAGTTTGAGTTCTAGCCTTTAAACATACCCTTTTTAATATATATATATAACTTCCTTACTTTGGGAATACCAAAATCAGTTTGTATTTTACCTGATTCAGATCCAAGGACGCAGGGTGTGGGTACCAGGTGTACTCATCGCTGCTGGAGCATCTCTCCCGTCAGTTGTCAGTGATAAGAAATATATCTGTGTTTACCCCCTGTGTATGTACACACACACACACACACACACATCTGGATGTATAACTGTTTTAAGCACCATAGGGTTCATTCTAGTCTTCCCTCTTTCCTTACTGGTAGCTTCCCTCTATAACAGTGACAAGTCTGGCTCTGACTCTCTACAGTCAATTTGCTCAACTCTGGGACACATCTAAAACAGTTTTGAAATTCCTGACCTATGACCCTGTGAGAAACAAATTTACTAACAGAGTACTGCTTTAATATAGTTCTTTTTGCAAACATTAGCAATTTTTTGTTTTCCAATTTAATTAGGTCAGTTACTTACATATTCATTCCATTCACCTTGATTATGTGATTCATTTGAAATATAACTATGCTTGTTTGTCACCATCTAAATGGTATTTTGCATTGCCCCACAGCCTGACCAGCACTTTAAAATTTGCATTTATGAAGTTTGATCTTTGTCATGCACAGTTCTGTGGGTTTTGATAAATGTGTATTCGTCTGCTCAGATGTTATAGTACAATACCACACACACTGGGTAGGTTAAATAACAGAAATTTATTTTGTCACAACCCCAGGGTCCAGAAGTCCAATATCAATATGCCATCAGGGTTGGTTTCTGGTGAGGACCCTCATCCTGGTTTAAGGATAACCAGTTGCCTTCTCTCAGTTTCCATGTGTTCAATACACATGGAGAGAGCATTTTGGTGATTCTTCCTCTTCTTATGAGAACACTAGTTCTATAGGATTAGGGTCCCCCCCTCATAACCTCATTTAATGTCAATTACCTTATAGATCCTATCTCCAAATACACTCACACTAGAAGTTGGGGCTTCAACATATGAATTGTGGGGGACACATTTCAGTCCATAGCAAAATTATGGAGTCCTCTCCTCACACTGAAGTGCCATGCAGAAAAGTTCCAGAAACCCCAGAATTCCCTCCTGCTGCCCCTTCATAGTTAACCCCTTTTCCCACTCCCAATTCCTGGTACCTACTTATTTTTTTTTTAATCTCCATGGTTTTGCTTTTTTGAGTATGCCATCCAGATTTAACATTTTGAATACAACATTTTGTGTCCAACTCCCTTTCACACAAAGGAACGCATCTAAGACTCTGCCCTGTGTTCTACTTCTGACGTGACCATCTGAATAGCTCTGGGGATCTGCTCCCAAGGGAAACTGGTGAAAATTATTTTGTGAAGAAATTAGTCACTGAACTTTATCCAAAAACATGCAGCAAATGAAGAAATATTTATTCAAGAAAATTCACTACATATAGTAAGAAAAATTAGAGTTTGTGATATTTGATCCAAAACATGTCCTCCTCCAGAAGAGGGCCCAGAAACTGACCTAACCAACTCCATTTTGTCCCTCTCTGATTCCATTTGCCTCTTCAGTGTTTTTTCTCCTGAGCCTCTTTCTTCTGCAATTGCATTGGATTCTAGAAACCACAGGTCCAATTGGTAAGCATCTTCATGACAAGGAACTGAAACTACACTCAAAGAACAGCAAGACAGACCACTGTAGGGGCAAATGCACTCCTGGACCTTAACTCACGGCTCAACAGCCATTAAAAGAGAGTGTAGGGCTGGGGCTGGGCTCAGTGGTAGTGCACTTGCCTAGCATGTGTGAGGCACTGGGTTCAATTCTCAGCACCACATATAAATAAAGGAATAAAATAAAGGTCCATCGACATATAAAAAAAAGATAGTGTGAGTTTTCTTTTTCTCTCCTACATTAACTTGTAGCTTGTTAGTTATTGAAAGCTTGGTATGTGCCTTACCCATTCCCCACAAACAACCATATCAGCTTCAGAGTCCTGTACATCACTTGGGCCAGGATGTTCTTGCCATGATTCCCCAAGGACAAGCAACATAAAGGATAAAAACTGTTAAAGAGCCATCAAAAGGACAAATTCCCAGGGCCCTTAAGTTGCTACTTGCCATGATTTTTGTTCTCTTCCTTCTGACAACAGCAGTTCATTGTTGTCAGAAGGCAGAGATAAATATTTATCCAGGTTGTGGCATCAATATGAAAAATTGACATTTGGCTCCAGGATGACCAGCTGTTCTTGCTTTCCTCAGAGTTAAAGGGCCCTCTCAGAAAAGAAAACACACCTTAAAGCCAATTAGCATTCCTAAACCTAGCCCCCTTGCAAAATGGCCTTTCACAAGAATAAAAGGAACTCTCTTCCTTTATTCTGGGAGCCAAAATGGTCCATGCTGTGTCTCCCTTCACAAACAGAAGCCCTAATAAAAGCCTTGTCTGTGTGATTATTCACCTGACTTGTTTTCATTTCTAAGGTCACCAAGTCAATATTCCCATGTCCAGCATCAATAGTGAGTCTTGCAAAACATCCCATGACAAGATTGCCCCCTCTAAGAAGGTGAAATCACCTCCTGTTGGGACTGAGGTTGTTCCTCTAAGCAGGAGCAATCATCTCACAGTGGGAACCAAATTGTTTCCCTATCAAATGATGATCTTCCCAGAGCTCCACAGAACCAGCCCTGACATAATGACCAACAGGACCATGGCTTGACCAGATGTCCTACTCTGCCAGCTTTGCAAACTCCCCAGCCATGCAAGCTTGTCTTTTTTTCTACAAAACTTTTAAAGTTTCTGTCAGTCCCTTGAAGAAGGATCTTTGGTCACTGGACCCCTATGTCTGTTCTTCCCAGTATGATGACCACGTTAATTAAAGCTCCTTCCTTGCCCTCCTGCACTGCTCATTTCTTTGCTTGGTATACTGAAATAGGTGATTGGGGCTGATCTGTTGGGACCCCTAGAGCCAGGGCTTTTGCCCCAGGACTCAGTAACACTCCCTCTTTGCAGCTCAGAGAGACAGAAATTTGACCCCAGTAACATTAAGATGTGACATATGATTGGCAGGTCGTTTCTGATAGACAATAAAGAGACTCTTTTTATATAAGATAGTGTTTGTTTTAGTAGTCACATGAAAGCAAAAGCAAAAGTGAAAGGTGGGAGAGAAAGAGAAGAAAACACATCATCTTACCAGAAAAAAACACCAGCACCTGAAGTCAGGGAGCTGGGGAGTCCCAGGGCAGCTTTTCAGGGTCCCGACAGGGAAGTCCCAGGCAGAGCATCCTGTTCATGGAGGAGAGTCCAAAGTCTTATTCCTGGTGGGCTTCCTTAAATACAAGTTAGGACAAAGATCTATTCTAACAGCCTTCATGACCTAGATCCCCTCAAGGACACTTTATCCCCTCAAGGACCAACCAGATCCCTAGAGAGTGATAGTCTTGAGTAAATGATTCTGAGTTCTCATGAGTGAACCAAACCCACCAAGAAGTCAGCATTCTTTAGATGTCCCATCAAGGGTGTGTGAAGGTCACAGCACACATGTGGACAGGGAAGATCTTTAATATTTTCCTAAGCCCTTGAACCCCAGGCTGGCACAACCAAGAACACAGGACTGACTCTCTTTCCCCACACCTCCCAGTCAGAGGGCTGTCTTCTCAGGAAAGCAGAAATTCTGAATTTCTCATCTTGTCTTCAACTACCAGTTTCTGAGGCTAAGTTGTGGCTGAATGCAGTAGGTAGGGACTCCAACCCTCCAACCAGTCCCTACTGGTGAGAGCAAGGCTCTACCTTAGGCACAGCACCACTGAGAGTACTGGGCCTGACTGACCTTGCCTTGGCTCCTGGAGCTGTGCTTCCATGCAGGCAGAGGTGAGGAGACCCAGGGCTGTGTTCTCCTCCACCTGTGATGCCAGATTCGTGGGACCCCAGTAGACCTCCAGGAGCCGAATCCAACACAAGCATACAAGAGTCCTTATTGCAAGCTCCAGCCTGGACTCACAACCATCCCGACACAGTGGTCCCAGGGAGTGAGTCCCAGCCCTTAGTTCAGTGAGGATTTGTAGGTTTTTGGAGGATACTCTAGGCATCACAACATCACACAGCAAATCATTTCACACCACAGGGAAATCAAACAACTCTTAACATTGATTAGCACATTCACTGGTGGGAACAAGTTGGGTAAGGGTGATTGGTAAGTTTAAGAGGTGGATACATTTGAACTGATTTGCTTAAGCCATGAGGGGTGTATGCTAAACTACATGGTTTCCTAACTTGTTGTCAATCTATGGAACTACTGGGAGAGTCAGCTGGCATTGAGCTTGCAATAAAGACTCTTGTGTGGTTGCATCAGATTCGGCTCCTGGTGGTCTAATGGGGTCCCATGGATCTGGCATTACATCACTCAGTCAGAAACATCCATTGTCTCTGCCCCCAACACAGCTGGAATTCAGAGATTTTGCCCATGGAAAGAAGCAAGCTATAGAAAACAGAGGTCCAAATCTTTCTCCAAAGGATCTACCTTCATTTGCAATGGAGAGAGGTTCAAATATAAATAATGTCAAAAACACTGAAGGTTGTGGTGAAAGTCAGTTGGGAAGAGATTGACAGATTTATTGGAGATATGGTACATTATAGGACTGATACATCGCTGGAAGGGACATCTAAGAGGATCACTCCTGGGCAGAAGAAACCCCAAGTGCTTACCATAAGAGTTATCCCTTTAAATTTGATTGGATCAGCGTATGGAACAATTTATGCCACAGTCCATTGTTGAAAACAACAGAGCAATCAGCCAGCAATTGGTTGAGCTCCATTTCTATAAGTGCTCAGAGAAAGAGAGCCAGAGAGCAATCTTCCAAAACCACTCCCAAGGCAACTATAAGGAAGTCTTTCACCCCCATCCCAAGAATCAGCATCAGTGGCTTCACTCTTCAAGAGCGTGATGGGGAATAGATTTCCCTAAAATAATCCATTCATTCACTAAATAAGTTAAAAAAATGACCAACAATAGTAAGCCCTGCAAGAGGATGGGTGACCAGTACCGAGGGTTACTACAATATATTACACACAATGTCTACTTTCAAAAAAAAAAAAAATCCAAGCCATGCAAAGAAGCAGGAAAGAATAATCCAAACACTGAAGACAACTGGGCAACAGAAATTGTCTCAGAGGACCAGATGTCAAATTTCATAGGTCAGAATTTCAAAGGTTTTATAAATATGTTTAGGGCTGGGGCTGTGGCTCAGTGGTAGAGCGCTCACCTAGCATGTGCGAGGCCCTGGGTTCAATTCTCAGCAGTGCATATATAAATAAATTTTTTTAAAAAGTCCATCAACAACTAAAAAATAAAAATAAATAAATAAATGTTTCAAGAACTAAACAAAACCATGATTAAAAGTGTAAAGGAAAGCGTAGAATTTGGTTCATCACATAAAGACCATTAATAAAGTGTGAAGTTGAAGTTCTCTCAAGAAGCCACATTTATATTAAAGACCCCACTGCCTGATCTCAGTAGGGTAGAACATCTTGATGGTGGAAACATGGGAGCTGCAGGTCTAGAGTCAAAGTTATCTTTAAGTGTCTTAGGCTCTTTAGAAAAAAAGTCTACTTACTTTTGTAAACAACTCATAATATATTGTTAAGCTGAATAGATCTCTACCTTCCACTAACCCTAAACCTATAGATTTTCCCACTTGGCTGTAGCCCACCTACATAATACTCACACCAATATATTTGTTGGATGTATTGATTTCTTTCTTTGTTCAGTGCTTTGGAAGTTCATGTGAGGTCTAGGGGTGTAGCTCAGTGGTAGAGTACTTGCCTGGCATGTACAAAGTCCTGGGTCTGATCCCCAGTACTGTAAAAACAGCTCATGTAACTTCTTCCACTTTAGAGAAGCTTATTCAAAGTAACTTAAATCTGTGTTCCCAGACCTCAGCCACTCACATTTGGCTCAGAGGAAACTATTTCTTATTTTATTTAAATCATAGTTGTTGTTTTACATCAAATAAAGGTAATTTATCAAAGAGAGATAAATCATTAGAAAGAACCAAGTGGAAATTCTGGACTTAAAAAGTATAATAGCTGAGATGAAAAACTCATTAATGGAGTTCAATAGTACAATTGAGCTGCGTGCAGTGGCACATGCCTGTAATCCCAGATGCTTGGGAGTCTGAGGCAGGAGGATCACATGTTCAAAGCCAGCCTCACAGCGAGGTGCTAAGCAACTCAGGGAGACCCTGCCTCTAAATAAAATACAAAATATGGCTGAGTGCCCCTGAGTTCAATCCCTGGTACAGAAAAAAAAAAAAAGAAGAAGAAGAAGAAAAGAAAAACAAAGAAAGAAATAGTACAGTTGAACTGGTGGAAGAATTAGTGCACTTAACTACAGTTTCCCAGCTTGAAAGTATGCAGTCAGTTGCTGAAACATCTTTTCCTTTAAGGAAGAGGAGGAAAGAATGAAGTTCAGGGAGGGAGAAACTTGGTGAAAAGTAGGGATAAAAATAACAGGATGGTGTAGAATTAAGAATTAGGTGAGATATTGTTGTAGGGACAAACAAGTCAAGGCACCAAAGACAGCAGGAAACAGTTTTATTTGGCTGCAGCCAGGTTCAGAGGGCACAGCTTTTGCTGTAATCAATCAATCCCCTGAACCCCGAGTTCAGGGAGTTTCAGAGTTTATACCCAGCATGTAAGGGGAGGGGCTCAGAAGTTCACAGTCTGCAGAAGTTCACATAATAGGAGCTTTTTTCCCCCATTGTTCTGGGCATGTTAACCCTTCAAGGACAACACCTGAGAAGGGGAGATCTTCTTCTCACCTTTCTTTCCTCCCCCTGCCAGCTGTTACCATGGAGCCCAATTGTAACTTATCTTAAAAATGTAGACATGTCTGTGAAGCCCAGCTCAAGGCCAGAGGCTTTGTTTGCACATTTCTACAAAGTACTATACTGGATATATTTGTGAAAAACTAGTAAGGGGGTGTTCAGCACCTGGAGTGCTGGTATCTTCCCCGCCAGTGGCCAAGTAAAACAGGGTGATACAAAAATAGGAAGTTTATCTACATTGGACTCTTTTGCAGAGACTCTTTTGTTGACAGTCCTAAAATCAGCCATGATGAAGAGGGCTTTTCTATGGAGAAAGGAGGTGCCACTTCAATATAAAGATAAGTTTCTCCTAAATCATTTTGTTTTCTTCATTCATTTTATTATTAATTCTTTCCCAGATGATGCTAAAGCCTTTAAGGAAAATTTGTTCTATCCCTTAAAGTGTTACAGGAGTCTTCATAATTTGCTTGTTTGGGTTATAGTCGACTTCTGAGAGCAAATACGAATCTGTAATAGTGTCTTTTCTCTTTAGGAGATTAGGGCTTTGATCAGAGCAAAACTTTAAAACAGAATGTCTAAGTGTCCAGCATCTGTTTTCTTTTCATAAGGTTTACAACATCATTTAGAAGGAAAGTAACTGGCAGAGGATTGGATTGGAGGTGATCGCCTCGGAGAATGTTGGCAGCTGAGCACTTTTGGAGACCCTGGGCTCTTGCTTAAATAACAAATACTCTGAGGGGTGCCCAGGCCAGAGGTAAGTGAGTGTTTTCCAAGTCCTGTTTCTGACATAGTGATGTGAAGTACTAAATTGGTGTAAAATCTAAACAACACGTAAACTTCATAAAATGGCTTCCCAGCTGGATGGATTGGCACGCGTTTGTAATCCCAGTGACTCAGGAGGCTGAGGCAGGAGAACTGCTGCCGCAGTCTGGCTGGGCACAATTCAGGAGCCACTTGTCAAAAGAAACGAACTTTATTTTTAGAACACACACACCAAACCACACAGCTCCTCAGGAAAAACCTTCAGAGCCCAACTGCCACCACCTGCTTCCCATAAGCCTCTCCACCTCCCCCACTCCTCCTGCTCTTGAGGCTGATTGGCTGGGTCACGTGGACAGAGCCAAAAAAAGTCCCCCAATGAGCAGCTCCATGGTCTGAAAGGGTGGGGAAACAGCCCAATGAGCATCAACGCAGAGGAGCCAATCAGTTGGCAGCTAGAAGTTTGCTGGGGCCGCTGTGAGCCAATCATCAGCTAGCAGCTGGAAGTTTGCTGGCAGCTGGAAGTTTGCTGGGGCCCCTTTCAGCTGTGGCTCTCAACAAACTGCAAGTTCAAACCCAGCCTCAGCAACTTAGTGAGGCCCTAAGGGACTCATAAAGACCCTGTCTATAATAAAATATAAAACTGGGCTAGGGATGTGGCTTGGTGGTTAAGCACCTCTGGGTTCAATTCCTGGTACCAAAGAAAAAGAAAACAGGCTTCCCAATTGTGGAGTCTATTCTCTTCCACTCCTGCCCTCCTGCATAGCTCTTGTATGATTTCTAGCCTGTGATACCACTGCTGTTCCTGGAGCAGATATATTCAGGGTTGCATTTAACAGTCTCTTTGGTAGCTTTCTAGAACAACAGGCCAGGCTAATAAGGAGTATCATCCAGCCCTGAGAAAAGATCGATGTCCTTTGAGGGATCCCACAGAAGATGACTGTTGCTATGATCTGTATCAGGGTGGCTGAGAAGTGAAAGGGAAATTGTGGTGCAGGCTGAAGTTCTCTTATTTGAAATGCTTGGACCACAAAGTGTTTCAGATTTCAGAGTTTTTTCAGATTTTGGAATATTTGCATAGACTTTACTGGTTAAGTATCAGTAAAGTATCCAATATGCTCCAAAATTTGATTTTTTTTTTTTGTGATGCTGGGTTGGAAGGCATCACAAAAATGCATTCTAGGCTCTACCAATGAACTATATCCCCCAGTTCTTTGAAACTTTTTTTTAAATGTTCCTTGTGATTTTTCTCAACCATGTTCAAGTTTTCTGAATGCATAAATTATTAGATTTGTACTTAAGTACTTCAGTTTTAGAGGTGCTATTGTAAATGGTATGTTTTTTTTTATTTTAAATCCTGATTATTCCTATGTTGCTGATATATGGGACATGAGTTGCCTTTTGTCTATTGGCCATATACTTTACTTCTTCTATCTCCAACTTTCTTTGTCTGTTTTCTGTTTGTATAGCTGAATTGCTGAGACTGAGTAATTTGTAAATAGAGTAACTTATTTTTATAGTGTTGGTGTCTAGGAAGTCCAAGGTCTAGGAACTACCTCTGATGAGTGCCTTCTTTCTAATGGGGACAGTGCAGAGTCCCAGAGCAGTGCTGGGCATCACACGGTGAGACCTTGGAAACTTTTTTGGGTGTCATGTTGTTACACAAGAAGCTTCAGATTTGGGAGTATTTGGGTTCATATTTCCAGTTAGGGAAGCTCCAACCAGTATGGGAAATTTATTGTTATAAATGTTGAATTTACATTTGCAGTGATTACTTTTCTCAACTCTTTGGAACTTGTGTAAGCCATATATGTGTGTGTGTTCATACATACATATAGACATAGGTATATGTATATATGTGAAATATGTGTGTGTGTGCGTGTGTGTGTGTGTATATATATATATATTTTTTTTTTCTATGTTGCTGGACTTGAGTGATCCTCCTTTCTCAACCTCTAAAGTTCTGGGACTATAGACAGCACCACCATGTCTAGCTTCATTTTGTGTGTGTGTGTGGGGGGGGGGGTTGTGGTACTGGAAACTGAACCCAAGGATGCTCTACACTGAGTTACAACCCAAGCTCTTTTTATTATTGAGACATAATAACCTGCTTCAGCCTCCTAAGTTGTTGGGATTACAGGCATGCATCACCACACCTGGCCATCTGTTGTTTGTTTTTTACAGTCATTATCAGACAAAGAAAGTACAGAATAAGACATGATCTTGGTGAATGTTAGCATTTGTATACCAATGGACACAGAAAAAGAAGGGTCGCCTATGGAGAATGAACTGTCATTCTATCCTGAGATGCCCCTGAAGTTCTCAGTAGAAGTCTGAGGGTCAAATTGAAGCCTTTGTCTTTCTCCTACTGTGAATAACTACCTTTGCCTTGAGCTTTGGTAGATTTACTGGATAATAAGTAATATATCTCATTGGATCCTCCTAGCAACCTTATAGGACAAGATGGGGAGCTGAGACTTGCTCACTCCCCTCCATTGTATTCTTCCCACTCCTGAGCTCTGGCCTCTGCTAGGAGCAAAGGTTGGGGCCTACAAAGGATGTGGGGCTCCTGCTTGTCTCCCACAGGTATTATGGAGGGACCGAGTTTATTGATGAACTAGAAACACTCTGTCAGAAGCGGGCTCTGCAGGCCTATCACCTGGATCCACAGTGCTAGGGGATCAACATCCAGCCCTACTCAGGTGATGAACACATCTAGATTGTCCCATGCAGCCCCTCCAGGCCAGGCCCCCAGGCTGATGTTTACAAAAGGAGTCCTAAATAAGAAATGAGCCAAAGAGACGGTGTGTGCATCCTTCTCCACTGCCTTGGGCTCCCACCTCTGCACTCCCAGGAACTTCCCCTTCTCTTACTCTCAAGGAGACTGGTGCAGGGTTACCTCTTGGGGATCAGGGAGGTCATATTGGAGGCCAGGTGTGTTCTCAGACACTCCTGGATAATCATCTAGTAGCCAAGCTCCTGGATGTGCCTCAGGAAGAAATAATCACGTCTTTTCTGGCCTCCTGTTTCGGGTTCCCCTGCAAACTTTGCAGTGTACATGGCCCTGGTTGAGCCCCATGGGTGCATCATGGGTCTGGACCTGCCTGATGGGGGTCACCTGACCCATGGGTTCCTGAAAGATAAGGAGAAAGTCTCTGTTACATCCATCTTCTTTGAATCTATGCCCTATAAGGTAAGAGATGATTTGTCTCTCCATTCCCTTTCATTGGAAAACTTCCAGTACCTGAAACAGTGAGTGATATCCTGTTTTGTCCTTTTTTTAAAAAAAAAATATTTTTATTAGTTGTTAATGGACCTTTATTTTATTTACTTATTTATATGTGGTGCTGAGCATTGAACCCAGTGCCTCTCACATGCTAGATAAGTGCTTTACCACTGAGCCACAACCCCAGCCCATGCTTTGTCCTTCTTAGGAGGTAAGTCATCATCTGATAATCCAGTGTATCTATGCTACAAATGTTATCCACCTGAAGTCACTTAGTAGCCATCTCAGCTGTGAGATCTGCTGCCCCGATACTGCAGTGCACCTACAGAGTTTAGTAGCACCCAATGTTTCAGGTATCACTGGGGGTCGTGGCACATCTCTCTTGTGGAGAAGGATGGACTGCACAAAGTAGGGGGGTTTAAAAGCGGCAGCACTGTTTTCCCTCTGTTCAGCATTCTCATTTGCTTAAGAGAATGCTTTGAAATGATTTCTGTAAAAGTAAACCCCCCAGGCTCCCAATTAGTTGTCAAGGATCTGCCTTTCTTACCAGCTTTGCACATCATGGAGGCCAAGAATTTAGAGATGATGGAGCCTCTTCCTCATCTTGCACTGTTTGCTATAAGGAAAGTAGGAGATCACGCCGAGGATGCTTTTGGCATGAGAGGTCTTCCATTCATACACCATAATCAGGAGCTCCATGATGGAGGTGTTCACATCCCTGCAACCCAGGAACAGAAAATCCCACTGAGGGGTATGAGACTAAAGATTTCCCTCCTGACCTGGGGGTGTAGCTCACTAGTAGAGCATGCTTAACATGCTTGAGGCCCTGGGTTCCATCCCCTACACCAAAATAATAACATTATTATTTTCATGTCCAAGACTTAAGGAGCAAGATGCAGAAACCAGTGATGTCTTCTCTTCTCGTGTCTCCATGAGCCCTCCCCACATTTCCTCCCAACTGATGACTTTAGTTTCTTTTTCACTGAGACCAGTGTTGTTCAGCAGGAAAGAGGCAATGAGGATTACAGTCAATTTTGGAGTATTTCAGGCATGCAAAGTTCCTCTCTGATTAATGGCTTAGCACAGGCCGAATGCAGGGGCAGATGCACCTGGTGGTAGGATCCCATGGAAGCTGTCTTCTCACAGAGAACTGGTGTCAGAGATAACTCCAAAATTACACGCTACTCCCCACTCACTCCTGGCTCCTGGAGGAGCTTGCTCCAGCAATCCTCCCTCCCTGCTTACACCATCATCTGTCACACTCCCCTGGCTCATACTCATCAGCTTGTAAATATTCAGGTCCTTCTTCCATTAAAAACTACAATTCATAACCACCTTCTCTGAAGCCCCAACACTTTGCTCCCCTTTGTAGTACATCTCAGGAGAGGTCTCTACGCTCACTTTCTCTGACTCATACATTCTTATTCTCTCCCAAACATATTCCAAAGAAACTTTTGTCACCCAAACACTCCCAAAGCTGTTCTCACCAAGGTCGATGGCCTCTAAGTGGTTAAATGCACCAGTCAACACTCAGTCCTATTTCTCAGCCTCTCAGCAGCATCTGCTGCAGCTGCTCACCCCTGTCCCTTCAGACACTTAATCCACACCACTTCCAGGACACCCCTCATTGCTTTGCCTACGCCTTCCTTGTTTCTTCTGCTGGTTTCCCTTTGCCTGACTTCCACCTAAGACTTTCATTTGTCTTTTCCTGTCTCCCCTCATCCCTCGAGCTTCTCATCCAATTTCATGGCTTTGTAAATGTTGATGACACTCACATTCCTACCTCCAACCACGCACCTCTGAACTCGGATCTCAAAGGCCCACAGGTGCTTGATGGTTCCACTGGAATGTGTATCAAGGCATCTCAGGACTTAAGCTACCCTAAGGCACAAATCACCACTGTCGGCTTGGGAACTGACTTCCTTAACCAGACTCCTAAAGTGTAAGTAGTAAAATCAAGAATCAATAAATGGGATGGGATCAAACCAAAAAGCTTCTTCTCAGAAAATGAAACAATCAATGTGAATAGAGAGAAATGGGAGAAAATCTTTACCACACGCATGCACCTCAGATAGAGCACTAATCTGTAGGATATATAAAGAACTCAAAAAACTTAATACCAAAAAAAAAACCCAAATAACCCAATCAATAAATGGGCCAAAGAACTGAACAAACACTTCACAGAAGAAGAAATACAATTGATCAACAAACATATGAAAAAAATGTTCATCTCTAGCTATTAGAGAAATGCAAATCAAAATTTCTCTAAGATTTTATGTCACTCCAGTAAGAGTGGCAATTATCAAGAATACAAGCTACAGTGTTAGCAAGGATGTGGGGGAAAAGGTACACTCATACATCAGTGGTGGGGCTGCAAATTGGTGCAATCACTATGGAAAAGAGTATGGGGATTCCCCAGAAAACTTGGAATGGAGCCACCATTTGACCCAGCTATCTCATTCCACGGTTTATACCCAAAGGACTTAAAATCAGCATTCTATAGTGATGCTGCCATATGAATGTTTATAGCAGCTCAATTAACAACAGCTAAACTTGGAACTAACCTAGAAGCCCTTCAACAGAGATATGGATAAAGAAAATGTGTTATGTAAACACAATGGAATATTACTCAGCCTTAAAGATGAATGAAATTATGGCATTAGCAGGTAAATGCATGGGCTGGAGAATATCATGATTGGCAAAATAGCCAATTCCAAAAAACCAAAGGCAAATTGTTTTCTCTGATTAGTGGATGCTAATTTACAATAAGGGGGCAGGAATAGAGGTACTGTGGATCATGCAGAGGGGAAAGAAGGGAGTGGAGGGGGTTTAAGGGTAGTAAGGATAGTACAATGAAATGCACATTATTACCCTATGTACATATGTGATTACACGACTTGTGTGATTTTACACCATGTACAATCAGAGGAAAGAGAACTTATACTCCATATGTGTGCGCATGTGTGTGTAAATATGCATTCTACTGTCATGTATAACTAATTAGAACAGATAAAAAATTATAGCAAAGATTTTTTTCCTTCCACCAGCCCCCTCCCCAAGTACTTGGGATTGAACCCAGGGCTTCTTACTGGCTAGGCAACTGCTACATGTCCAGGCTGTATAACTCAGCCCTTTATTATTTTTACTATGTTTAATTTTTCAGACAGGATTTGGCTGTGTTGCCCAGGCTGGGCTCAAACTTACAATACTGCCTCAGCTTCTTGACCTGGTGGGATTACAGGCATGCACAACATGCCCTGCTTTCTTCTTGAGTTGAAGGAAAGTGTCTTTGACTTAGGCATCTTGATTCATATTCTACAGGCAGCAGTTTGCCCTTGAATGTGGACAGTGATGTGCACTGGCAAGCTGGGCATTTCCATTCTATGCAAAAGCCCATTGCAAACCCCCAAGTGGGCAAAGGATTAACAAGATTAACAACAAAGTAACCAAAGATAGCTTCAGCATGCAACTGCCTGCTGGCTTTAAATTGGGGTCTTGTTCCTTTTCTCCTTATTACCCATTATGTAACAAAGAAACTACAAGGTCAGTGCTTTAATACAAGAATTTTATAATTATCTCTCAATTTTCTCTGCTTTGACTGGACTTACCTGACTGGTTCTTCTTTAGGGCCCACACTGTGGTTCATCTGGGCTGGACATCCCTCATGGCTCACTCCTATGGCTTATATCCCAAGAATAAAGAGGAGGGAGATTTGGCATCAGTCTATGAAAGATTTCCAGAAATTTTGGAGAATTGAAAGCACATAAAGAAGTCGTATCTGGTGTAACAGATCAAAGGAAACACCATCTTAGTGCCTGCAGGGAGGGGAACCAATGAGAAAAAAAGCCACTTCATTGTGCACCCCTGTGAGCAGTGATAACCTGCAGCCAGCTCAGCATCATTCTTTGCTGCTGCTCATCTCCTTTCCACCAAGCAAAGAGCACTCACTTAACAGACATTTCCTGAGTACCATACTTGTGCCAGGCACACTGCTGGATACCATCAAACAGCAAGAGAAGCAAAAAGCTTGCCACTGTGGTGCTTACAGTCTTTAAGGGTTGGGTTAGGGATATTTACCAAATCATTAGCCCAAGTATAGGTTGAACATTCCTAATTAAAAAATCTGAAACGCAAATTTGCTCCAAAATCAAAAATGTTTTGCCACTGACATAATGCCATGAGTGGAATATTCCACACCTGTGTCTCATCCACAGCCCAGTTGTGCAAGGGCAGTGGAGTAGGTTGCAGGAAAGACAAAGAAAGTGCCCAGAAATGGCATGGGAGACGTGGTTTATGGACAAAAGCTTGCAAGAGATCAGTAACTGCTCCAAGAAGAGTTCAGGGGTGACAGACCAACAGCACCTCTATCCCTCAAGGTGCTTTACCAAGTAGAACCTCCTCTCCCTCACAGCATTTTGTCCAGTGGAAACTGGCTGGATGAGTGACACACACACTTTCTCCACTGAGAGAGAAGTTTTATATGTTAGGCTGCAGAATCAGAGACACCAGCATTAGCTTGCTTTGATTACTTGTATGAGCAGCAGTCCAAGTAGCAACTGTTCTGGAATGTATGCCAGAAATAGCTTTTGACAGATAACAGTAACTTTCCCCAGTTGCCAGTGTTCACAAGACAAAGCCAATTTCCTTCAACATAATCTGTCTACCCAGGCTTGCTTTCATTATTCCCTTAACTTGGCTAGGGTTTGGGGAACAGAGAGAAGATATTCAGTAACATGGTGTTTTACTGTCCCCATTTTATTTAGGAATGATACAAAATGAAAGTTTGCTTTATGCACAAAATTGTTTAAAATGTTAGTGAAGCCCTAAATCACTTAGGGAGACCCTGTCTCAAAACAAAACATAAAAAGGGCTGGGGACGTGGCTCAATGGTAAAGCACACTGGGTATAATCCCTGGTACAAAAATTATTTTAAATGTTTTGTAAAATTATCTTCAGGATATGTGTATAAGGTGTATGTGAAACAAATATATTTCATGTTTATAGTTGGTCCCATACCCAAGATATTTCATTATATGCATGTGAATATTCCAAAATCCAAGAAAAAATCAGAAATCTAAAACACTACTGGTCCCAATCATTTCTTTTTTTTTTTTTTTTTAATTTTATTTTTTTTTTTTCATTTTGCTCCAAAAATACTTTATTTGCAACCTAGGTGTAGTGGTCCATGCCTGTTATACCATTGGCTCAGGAGGTTGAGGCAGGATGATTGCAAGTTCAAAGCCAGCTTCAGCAAAAAAGAGGTGCTAAGCAAGTCACTGAGACCATGTCTCTAAATAAAATACAAAATAGAACTTAGAATCTGGCTCAGTGGTCAAGTGGCTTCAATCCCTAATACCCACCCACACCCCCCCCAAAAAAAAACATTTTATTTGCAAAAATGGGTAAGTGGATGATTTTGGTGGATAGTCCATACTTTGCTGACCCCTATTCTAATTTAACCTCCTAGAAGAATGCTTATAACTTTCAGTTCATTTTATGAATTCAATTATTAATAATCAGCTTTTTTGGTAATCTTAGAAAATTGTGTATTGACAGAAATCCTGCAGACATTGTTTTAAAGAATATCAAAGCCAGCTATTTCAGTCAGAGTGAAGTCACCATCTTTACTGCAGAATTATTATATAGCACTACACAACTGTGAATAGTTTTCAGTATTATCTACTCTCTTTTTTTTTTTTTTGCATTTCTTTTTTTTTTAATTTTTTATTGTTGGCTGTTCAAAACATTACATAATTCTTGATATATCATATTTCACACTTTGATTCAAGTGGGTTATGAGCTCCCATTTTTACCCCAAATACAGATTGCAGAATCACATCAGTTACACATCCATTGATTTACATATTGCCATACTAGTGTCTGTTGTGTTCTGCTGCCTTTCCTATCCTCTACTATCCCCCCTCCCCTCCCCTCCCCTCCCCTCTTCTCTCTCTGCCCCCTCTACTGACATTCATTTGTCCCCCT
>NW_025999894.1:809751-815810 GCF_001458135.2 Marmota marmota marmota | reverse complement strand
CTGGGCCTGCTCTGTGGGTGGTCACAGTTCCCTCTACCTTGCCAGCGCAAGGGGAGGGGGCGGCTCTGCCTCTCAGCAGGCTGCTGCTCCTCTTCTGCCGGTGGCCCCAATCATTTCTGATAAGGGATTCTCAAAGTGTAAATGCTTAATTAGTAACTGTGATAAGTTCAAGGAAGAAATAGTTTTATTTAGTGAGGGGTGGGATTAAAGAAGGCTTGGCAGAGACAGTTGGCTGAGATATAAAGTTGAAGTCAGAGTTAATGGAAGATGCAGGACAAGCATTGGAGTCAGCAAAGAAAGAACATCAAAGAGACTCTGTAAATGTCAGAAACCCAATCTACACTGCTTTCAGAGGAGGCAAGGGAGAGATTTGGTGGATTCCATCAGTAAATAGTCCAGGGACTGACTGACTTCAGGATTCAGCTAAAACTCAATTGGTCCTGGTCTATATCACCTGCTTTCCTTTAGTATTCTTTGGGTAGTTTTCCTCCTGGCAGAACAGCAACAATGGTGGCAACAGCAGCAGAACCAACAGGAGAGAGAGAGAGAGAGAATAGTGCAGAAGGAAGACCTTCTCTGATTGGCCAGTTCTGACCACAGGTCAACATGTGTAGGGTGGAGTCAACACCCCCTGTTGCAGATGGTAGGGCTGTGTGTAGAGAATTCTGTCAGAGCATAGAAAAGAAGAAAGCCCTACAAAGGTTCTCTGAAATCGAATCAGTTTTGTCATGAGGAGATATCAGCGGGCTCACAGACCTTGCAAAGAGGTATGTCTCAGTAAAGTCAGACAAAGGAAACATCTCAAACAACTACATTCCATGAATTGTCACGGAATTTATAATCCATAATTTGAGATGCTTGTATCCTTTGTCTGTAAAATAAGATATTGGATTATAAAGACCAGCTACCTCCAGTTCCCTGTACAACCTCCAATGAATGATTTCATTCTGCACTGTTGTGAAAAATTCAAAGCAGAATTGGAGAGGTAATGTGGTGTGGGGATTAGATACATGCAGAATTTCTACAGGGCCTCCCAATTTAAAATTCATCCATTACTTTGTTATTGGAAAAGTAAATAATGTCAGTGTCTCAGTTACCAGAACTACTAAAATCACAAAATAATAATACCTACTTCATACTCTTGTAAGGATTGAAAAATTGCTGCCAATATATGCAAACTCTTCAAAGAGGACGTGGTCTGACACTGGTAAGTGCTCTGTATATAATTGTTATGATTTTTTATATACAAATGATAAAGAATTAAACATACTTAAGTTATAAAGAATTGAAGCAATGGATTCCCAATGGATTCTTAATAATAAGAAAAGGGCAGCAAAGCAAATAATAATGATGATAATAACAGCATTGATGAGATGCCAGGAACCTTGCTGAGAGCTCTGCAACAATCTCATTCCTCTAAACAATCCCATGAAATGAGATCATAAGATCATCTGTTTTATCTTTTCCTTTTCTCTCTCTTTTTTTTTTTTTTTTTTGGTAGTGCTGGGGATTGAACCCTGGGCCTTGAGCATGCAAGGCAAGTACTCTACCGACTCAGTTATATCCTTAACCCTGTGATCATCTGCTTTTTACAGAAGGAAACTGAGGGTCAGAGAGATGAAGTGGCTTGATTGAGGTTGCAGGCCAGTAAAGACTTGAACTCAGACACCTATAACTCCAAGCCCCACTCTCACTTACCACGTAATCCTTGAGACCTGCACTCTCCCAGGGACACACAGGCAAAGCCCTGTCTTCTGCCGCGCCCCTCATGTCAGCTGGACTACACTCTAGCCACGTTCGCTGTATCCTTCTCCCTTGGGAGGGCCTCGCCCACAAAATCAATCCAGCCATATCATTGGTCCCAGCTCCCGGTGGTCCCACCCCTATAGGCTGGACCCTAAGGTCCGCTCCCCCTACTGGGGTAGGCCACGCGCATAGCCCGAGCCGCGAGCTTCCTCTGGCCCCGCTCCGCTTCATCCTGGCCTCTCAGGCGCTGCCCTTGCGGTTTTTGAGCGCGCATCCGCGGTTTTGCTTCTAGAGACGGGCCTGGGAGAGCCGAGATTTTTTCTTTCCACAGCGGAGAGTGAACTGGAGTCGGGGGCTGGTAGGAGGGCGGGAGCCAGAGGCGAGTGGCGGTGCGGATTGGCGGGCTCTGGCGTTACCGGCAGGTGCACGGGGCGGGGCGCACCACGGCTCTAAGGGTCCGGGTCCTGCAGGGGAGGCTGCGGGTACCCAGGGAGACTCCAGCCTCGCGCCCTAGGGAGTCCCACGCTCTCTCCCTCCTTCCTTCTCCTGTGGGCTGGCGGGGACCTGGACCTACCGCGTGGTTCCGGGGTCCCCCGCCCCCTCTAGGCGCCTTGGGGGAGGCAATTCCTGATTGTGGGACCTGCAGCAGAGCCCTTCAGAAAGCGGGTCCCCAGCCAGCAGGGGATCTCATCTCCCATCTCTAAAGTACGAGCAGACCTGAGTTTTAATTTGCTTGGTCTTGCTAGTCGTGGACGTTTACCTACACAAGAGTGGTTTTATTCCACTCCATACTCAACTCGCAGAGGTTGAGGAAGCACCAAGATGTGCTTTCTAAGCTACTGTTGTACTTTAAAATGTTTAACCCCGAATATTGTATATTGATAAGGATTTAGTTTTCTTATTTTAATGTTGGCTCAATTGGGGTAATTAGGGTGTGTAAGGCATATGGAAATGTGGAGAGGGGCTTTGAGGCAATAGGAAGTATGATCTCTAATTATTTTTTTAAGAATTTAAATACCCAAATCAGAGGAATGAAGAGGTGTGCAGCAGTTCAAAATGCATTCTGCTGTCATATATACCTAATTAAAACAAATTAATTAATTGAATGATTTGCCCATATTATTGACTCCCCACCCCCAATATCATTCTTGTCCATATTCATTCTCTGTCCTGGAAGTACTTTATTACCAAGTTCTGCCTCATTCCTAAGCAACTTTGCTTATATAGTATTGAACATTTATTTTATCGAATGTATAGTCTCAGTTGTATTTGATTACCCCAGTGTGGAACCTTTGCATATGTCTGGAATTTCTGCTCTTTGAAAAAAAAATCCTGTAGTTTCCATCATTAAGCGTAAAGTTTTGTCTTTCTTTTCTTGGGGTAAGTTTCAAGAGTTGAAATAAGGATTCTTTCTTTAGCGCTCCATATGAATTGTTTTCTAAACAAGGCATGTTTGCAATAGACATTTTTACAAATCAGGATATTTGTCTAGTTCTGCTTACCATATGTGGAATTCAGCAGGGTGGCAAGTCATCTTCTGTGTAAGTTGAGACAGTTTGTGCAGCTAGTGTTGTATACTACGAACTCCTAAAAATCAGGCCAAGACCAAGTTCTATCTGCTACTGAGAAGCCATGTAGCCTTGAGTAAGATTTTTCATCTCTAAACTTCCCCATTTCTAAAATTAAATTCTGATATTAATTTGATGCAGTGCTGGGGATGAACCCTAGGACCTCACATATGCCAGGCAAGTAGACTACCACTGAGTTACACCCCAGCCCTTTTCAACATTTTTAATAAAAATTTTCAAACACACATGAAAGTTAAAAAAGATGGTACCTTAAGCACCCACCCATATGTATATCTACAACATAGAGTCAACAGTTAACATTTTGCCATCTGAATATTTATGTGTGAAATCATTTGAAGGTAAATTGCAGACATTGAGACACTTGTTGCTAGATAACTGACCACAAATCTTCTGAGAATAAATTCTTTCTTCTGTATAAATATAATACCATTGTCACATTTAAGAAATTAATGGTAATCCTTGAATCATGTAATGTCATTCTATATTCAGATTTCCACAGTTTTCCTAAAGAACCTGGTGCTGGGGATGGAGCTCAGGGTCTCATATCTGCTAGCATGTTCTCTACTACTGAGCTACACCACCATACCAACAGCTGTCATACCCACCACACACCAGGACTCTTAGTTCAAGTGATGTGTTTTATGTATCTTTAGTCTCTTCTAATCTAAAATAGTCTCCTCATGTTTTCTTTATTTCTTCCTGTGACATTGTCTGATGAAGAAGTTGTCTTATAGAGATTTATCCAATTATTCCCTTGCAGCTGATCACAAATGTTTTGATATCAAATCTCATTTCTCTTTGCTGTGACAGTGTACAACATCTTGTTCCTGAGTTCTGAGTTGTTAGGGTCAAATGAACGAATGTGTCATTTCCTGTACAAAAAAAAAAATATGCTCAGCCTAGCACAGCTCTTACTGCTCATGTGTAAAGGCTGAGACGCCTAGATTTACTTGTTTCAAGTCAGAAAGGTAATTCCCATTTAAGGCTTTCATGTAGCCGAGCCTGTATAAAAAGTATAATTAATAGCATTCTGTTTATTATCTGGCATAGCTTCTAAAGCCTAGTGAGTTTTTATAATAGTTCTAATTTCCATAGATTAAAACATAGGGATATGATGCTGACACTTTTAAAACAATTTAAATTTTAATTTATTATATATGACAGTGGAATACATTACAATTCATATTATACATATAGAGCACAGTTTTTCATATTTCTAGTTGTCTACAAAGTATATTCACACTATTCATATCTTCATATATGTATTTTGGATAATGATGTCCATCTCATTTCTAACCCCATACCCCCTCCCTTCCCTCCCACCCCTCTGCCTTATCTATAGTTCGTCTATTCCTCCCATGCTCCCTTCCCTACCCAACTATGAATCAGCCTCCTTATATGGGAGAAAACATTCGGCATTTGGTTTTGTGGGATTGGCTAACTTTACTTAGCTTATCTTCTCCAACTCCTTTTACCTGCAAATGTCATGACTCTATACTCTTTTATTGCTGAGTAGTGTTCCATTGTGTATATATACACATGTTTTGTTTTTTTTTTTTAATCTGTGCATCTACTGAAGGGCATCTAGGTTGACTCCACAATTCAGCTGTTGTAAATTGTGCTGGTATAAACATTGATATGGCTGGTCCCTGTAGTATGTTTTTAAGTCCTTTGGGTAAAGACCAAAGAGTGGGCTAGCTGGGTCAAAGGGGGGGGGGTTCCATTCCAAGTTCTCTAAGGAATCTCCATACTGTTTTCCATGTTGGCTGCACTATTTTGCAGTCCCACCAGCAGTGTATGAGTGTGCCTTTTTCCCTACATCCTGGCCAACATTTACTGTTACTTGTATTCTTAATAATTGCCATTCTGACTAGAGTGAGGTGAAATCTTAGAGTATTTTTGATGTGCATTTCTCTAATTGCTATTGATGATGAACATTTTTCCATATATTTGTTGATTGATTGTATATCCTCTTCTGAGAAGTGTCTATTCAGGTCCTTGGCCCATTTATTGATTGGGTTATTTGTTTTCTTGGTGTTTAGGTTTCTGAGTTCTTTATATACCCTAGAGATTAGTGCTCCACCCGATTCTCACCATGATGTTTCGTCTGCGGGGCATCCTGGGGATGGGGTCTGGGGAAGGGGCTGTGCAGCCATAGGGAGAGCTCTGGAGTCGTGGCCTCCTAAAGAGTCGGCCTCCACAGGGGAAGCAGGAACACATGCTTTGGTATCCAAAGTATTTCACCAAATGAGCTGGGGAGGAGGCTGTTGCTAGAATGTGGGTGCCTGGTTACTGTGTTCCAAGTTCTGTTTGCTTCTATCACCAAGGAAGGGAGTCCATGTCTTGGGGGTCCCTGGTCTGACCCCTCCTCCAGAGAAACCCACATATGTCCCTCTGGGCTACTGTTGGCCCTCCTCCAGCCCCATAACAATTCCATATGTGTCCACAGCCATCCCCAACACTGTCCTCCACATCCCTTGGAAGTTATACTCCCATACCTCCACCATCCCTGCCACCCCTCACTTGTCACCTTCCTCTGCCATGAACCAGCGTATCAGACAAAAGATTCAGCCTTTGTTTTTTTGGGATTGGTTTACTTTTATTAGCATGATATTCTCCAACTCCAACCATTTACTTGCAAATGCCATGATTTTATTCTCTTTTAATGCTGAGTATTATTTCATTGTGTATATATACCTCAGTTTCTTTATCCATTTATCTATT